>NC_062217.1:104742217-105009823 GCF_902686445.1 Sciurus carolinensis
CATTGCCAAAATTGGGAAGGTGTATGAGGCCTTCAATCTCTGTCATGTTATGTGCTATGCTCATTTTATTATGTAGGTGCCCTTCATTTTCACGGTCACACAAATACAAATTTTTCATAGTTCCTTCCTCCTGATATTACTGTCTCTATATAAGTTCTTTTTGATCTTTACAGATTTTTCTAAATTTTATTTTTTAAATTTATTTATTTTTTAAAATTTATTTGTTATGATTCATTGTAAACCAATAGGGTAAAACATATTTCTCTGGTTGTACATGAAGTAGAGTCATACCATTTGTGTAATCATACATACACTTAGGGTAATGATGTTTGTCTCAAAATCTGTTATTTTTCCCTTCTCCCCATCCCTCCCACCTCTCTTTCCTCTATACAATCATCCTTCCTCCATTCTTACCTCCCTCCCACTCCCCATTATGTATCATCATCCGCTTATCAAAGAGATCATTTGTCCTTTGGTTTTTTGGGATTGGCTTATCTCACTTAGCATGATATTCTCCAATTTCATCCATTTGCCTGCAAATGCCATAATTTTATTCTTCTTTATGGCTGAGTAATATTCCATTGTGCATCTATACCACAGTTTGTTTATCCATTCATCAATTGAAGGGCATCTAGGTTGGTTTCAAAATCTAGCTATTGTGAACTAAGCAACTATGAACATTGATGTGGCCGCATTACTGTAATATGTTGATTTTAAGTCCTTTGGGTATAGGCCAAGGAGTGGGATAGCTGGGTCAAATGGTAGTTCCATTCCATTTCTAGGAATCCATTTCTAAGGAATCTCCACACTGCTTACCAGAGTGACTGCACTAATTTGCATTCCCACCAACAATGTATGAGTGTACCCTTTTCCCCACATCCTCACCAACACCTATTGTTGCTTGTATTCTTGATAATCGCCATTCTAATTGGGGTGAGATGAAATCTTAGGGTAGTTTGGATGTGTATTTCTCTTATTACTAGAGATGTTGAACATTTTTTCATATATCTATTGATTGCTTGTAGATCTTCTTCTGTGAAGTGTCTGTTCATTTCCTTAGCCCATTTGTTGACTGGGTCATTTGTATTCTTGGTGTAAATTTTTTGAGTTCTTTACAGATTCTGGAGATTAGTGCTGTATGTTTTACTTGTGATATTTCTTTGGTTTTGATATTATTTTTTTCTTAAAATTCAAAATCAGCATATTCCACTCAGAAATTATTACTATTATTTTTAATCAGATGACAAAATATATGAAATGAAGACATTTTTCTCCCATTGAAAAACATTGCCCAATGTAATGTATCAAAAATAAATTAATCAAAAATTTGAACTAAATTAGATTTCTGCTTGTAATGGTTTTTATTTGTAGTACAATTATTCAGTCCTGTTCATTTTACAAAGTAATGTGTTACACTGTGATATTTCCACAGAAGCATTATCATGCTTTTATTGTATGCACTCTCCCTGCCTCCTTCTCTTGCCCTCTTCTGTCTATCCTCCCTGATGCCCCATTCCCCTTCCTTAAGATTCATCTTCTTATAATAGTTTTCAATGAGTATTAACACAATTAGTTTATTGAATTATAGGGAAATCTTGTAATAGATAAACATTTATATACTTAAATATTTTTTTAATTGGGACAATAATGCTTTAATTATTATGCCGTATTATAGTGGAACACAGCTGTTCAACTCATAGAATAACAACATTCAAGAATTAAAAACAGATAAAAGTATTAGTTTGGAGGATAACAAAGTGATGAATACTACAGAAAAGCCATTATGTAAGACTTTATACTGCAATCTAACCACAAGAATATTAATAATTACTGTTCCATATCCTAAATGTATCTTATGATGAAAATTTTAGTGCAAATAGTTAAGTGAGTACAAATAGACCTGAAAAAAACATGGAGAGACACAATATCTTAATAAAAGTGTTTGCAATGCATGGAAGGAAATATCGCGTCCCCTGCCCGCAGAGAAACACGAAACCGGATCAGGGCAAGTTCTTTATTTTCTGCAGTCTGCTTCTTCTGGCTGGCCGGCTCTGGCCGCTCTTGCAAGCACCTTACATTACATACATCAACCAATCAGCTTATAGATCATGAGGGAAAAGCATGGACAGTAATGGAGCACAATAGTGTGGATATAGCAATCATGCAGTGTCCACGAGGACCCATGACCAATCACATTAACTTCCTCAAATAACGCCACTTGTTGGCAGAGAGTATTAGTCTGCTGGAGGTACCTGGTTTTGTTCTCAGCACTTCCTTGGCACCTTGCCAGGCGCCATCTTGGCCACGCCGAAGGGCTGGGGGCCTGCAGTACCCCGACAAGGAAATATGCAGACAAAATGAATATAAATCTGTGAACTTACCCCAGTGTTCTCATCTGGACTTCTTAAAGAGCTTAAAAGTTCATCTGTGTGTACACAATGTGTTCATAAAAGAGTACTTCTAATTCTCAGGTATTTATTCAAGAAATCTATAAAAAGGTAGATTTTCAAATGTACTTCAAAAATACTGAAGTAATTTAAATTATTAATTCTGAGCAATACTTTTTCCTAGTATAAAGTTGCCCTAATATTCCAAAATGCTAATTTGGAAGACAGAAATTAATAATGCAGTAACCTATTTTATTCTGTCTTAACTTTAATTGAGTTTTGAAAATTAGTTTTGGAAGAAATTTTTATTAATTTAATGTTAATTTATGATTTATATAATTTCTTTGTCTATACAATTCATACATTTTCTTTGATAAATGAATAAGTATTTAAACCACAATTTCAATGTTTTCTTTTTAAAAACAAAATTACACACTTGTGTGTGTGTTATTCATCAACAGTATATTTTTTAAGCCTTCGTGAAAAGTTTTATGTTTACCAATTGAGAGCTTTTTCTGACATCTGTTAATTAGGTGGTCTATTTCTTTTTGATATTTGTACATAATTTGAAATTAACTTCCACTTGTGGTAATTTTCTTAGTACCATAATTCATACTAATTCCTGCATGGCAAAGTAGTGCAATAAATCTCAAATCCAACTAACCATGCACACCTTATGCATGAAATAATCCTCTGATGTTTGGAGAAGTCCAGTGCTTGAGGCAGATATGTAGATTACCTGGATAGAAACCAGAAGTTCCTTAATCAGAACATCAAGTTTGAAAAAAGAAAAAAGCAGAGAGAGAAGAAAACTCATCTTCTGCATTAAAAAATATAAGCACATTTGTAACCTCAGAGGATCACTTGAAATGCACTTTTAAATCTGATACTGATTGAACCGAAAATATTTACTTTTATAGTAGAAAATACATTTTTATGGCAAATTAGAATGTTAAAAATTCTCAGGCACCCTAGCATACTATTTGCTGAATTTTTAATCTTGCAGAGATGTCAGTGACATTACATAAATCTTCTTTTTACCTTTCCCTAAAATGTACTCTGAACAACTCATTAGTTATTACTTTGTGTACTTTTAAATATCTTTCATAAATGGTTGATTTCTAAGCATGTCTCTCTTTACTGAAACGTAGTAAATGATTTAATAAAACTCACTGAGTTTGTGTGTTTTTATAAGTTTATTTGATATGAGTTTTCTATTGGTACAGTAAGCAATTACTTTTTCTTTTCCTTATTCACTTTTGTACATTTTAGAAATAATTTTCTTAAAGCAAAAGAATTATTTATTTGAAAGTAGTTAGTATTATTTTTAATGTTCTCCACCAATATCCCCAGTAAGACAAATTACTGTCTTGATTTTTTTTCTCCATGAGCCTATCACAATGTGAGTGCCAGTCATAACTGATTTGTGAAGTTATACATAAAAATGGGATATCAGTTTTGTAATCAGAACAAGGCCAGTTAAAATGGAAAGTCTAAAATACATCTATGATGACTTAAGTTTCTAAAGCACAACATACATATATAGTGTACATTTTATACAGTTTCTGGAACCACAAATATGATTATAATTTGCTTTAGCAATTATCCAAAATAGCATTAAAATTAACTTTTATTGGGCACATACAGTATATCAAGTGCCTTTAGAAAATCAAATATAATTTTATATACCCCTTAACAGAACCCACAGAGAAGAGTGTTTTCAACATTCAGCAGATCAAATAATACAACAAACAAGCAAAGTCTTTAAGTTGTTAAATTTCTTATGTGACTTGCCCAAAAATATGTAGTTATAAAGTGGCTGATTAAGGATTAAAGTTAAGGTTTGAACTTCGTAGCAAAATCTCTTAGATATATATAAGTAGCTAAGTGTTTGTCTTACCATGTCAGATGTGATAACTTTTCCATAAAGAAACATCATGTATAATTTTTATTTTAGATTCAATTCACTCCTGTTCTTCCTTCCTAAACTTCATAGAAATGTGCCAGATGCAACAGTAATATAACTAAAATTATTTTTATAGTCACAGAAAGTAATTTTTTAAAAATAGTCATATTTTTAAAAAAATATGCATATAATTATCTATTTGTGAGAAAATATGCATATAATTATCTATTTGTGAGACATTGATAAATGTTCAGGACCATTTTCAAGTTATATCTTTTAATAAACAATCCAATGTTTTAAAAAAATTATTTAGTTTACAAAGGCTCATTTCATACAGTTGCTTATATTTATTTATTAGAAAACTAAAAACTTCTCTCATACTATGATTATATCTGGAAATTTTTTACTAAAATATAATTTTGTAAAATATGATCATAAGTCAGATAAAATATTGAACAATAGATAAAATATTGAACAATGTGCATGGTGCAATATACGTTATTAACTTACCATAAATTTTATCAAAAAACCTATTCATAGTGGTATATCTGAAATAACAATATTATTTGGGTCCCCATAGTTATTCTTGTGGCATGTGTGCACTGGTAGAACTGGATTTGTCAGAGCACTCCTGCAGAGGAACCTCACCCCCACACTGTTTAATGACCAAAGAAGTTTACTGCCACCAGAGCACTATTGCAGAACATTCATTGCTCAGTCAGAAGAGTTTCATATCAACTTTGTTCATTGTCAGTGAAGGAGTCCTCTCCCTCTTCTGTCTTCTGTGTTCTGTTTGAATCTAGCAAAACCAGTTCATGTCAATAGCAACAGAAAGAAAAGGAAAGAAACCACCCCCAACCCTGCCCAGTCAGGTTGTTTCACTTAATGTAAAAGCAATTCTTTACAATATATGTGTTCTTTAAATAGTAAAGTATTTAAATTATCTTACAATAATATCACATTTTTCTTCTAACATTTGGTTTAAATATTACTACTTCCATAAGAAATTAGTACTTCAAGAAGAGTTTGGTTCATCACCATAAGAAAATTGTGGATTTGAAACTACACCAAAATACAATTTCTCACAACCCTATAACAAAACCTACCAAAATTGGACAATATATCCTGTGATTTGAGACCCTTCCACATTGCTGGTAGACATATTAAGTGGAATAACTATTATGGAGGGACTCTGGTAATTTCTAGAAAAAAATTGTGCATTTTCTATTCACCTCAGCAATCCTGCTTCCAGCAATTCATTAAAAAAAAAACGCTAGTAGGTGTACAAAAATAATATGAAACAACTTATTCTTCAGAACTCTATAGTAATGAAAAACTGGAGGAAAAGGTCATTCAAAAGGAGATTGCTTGAATAAAGTATAGTATATTCACATGATGGAGTAAAAAGTCATGAGTAATATCTCTACATACTCATAAAACATATGTAACTGCTTATTTCATGAAATAAAGTAGCAGAGAAAATTCGCGTTATTATTTATCTTGAAAAAGAATAAGTTACTATATTTTGCAAGTGTTTGAAAATGGAAAAATAAATTAAGGAAATAGAAAATTCATTTTTTTAAGGTAACAGGGTGGGGTAAGGGAGGCAACAGTAGTGAGGAACAGAAGGCAATGCAGAATTCTTTAAGTAAACCTTGATTTGTATATTTGAACTTGATACCACATAAATGTTACAAAATTATGACACAAAATTAAATCACATAATCAAAAGACATCCATAAATTTCAAAATAAAAGTAGAATAAATTAATTCACCTATGCAATAAATTGTTGACAATATCGAGGGATTTTTTTTTTCAAGGGAATTCAAAACAGCCTAAATTAACTTATTTATTTAGTGTGAGAAGGGCAGTTCTTTGGGTGAACTTGGAACATTCCCACTTTCAACTTTTCTACATATAGCTCTTAGAATAACCATAGCAGTGCTGGGAATGCAATGCCCTGTGATAGGGAGAGCGCCTGAAAGAGCCCTGGCCTTGTTGCCACCCCTCTTAGGGAACATTATAGAGAAATTTCCTGGATAGCCAGAGCTTAGTTTCCTCCTCCCCAATGGTTACAATCCAGGCTGGGCTGCCTTTCAAGATTTCTGCGCTGTGCTACAAGTGGGGCATGCACTGTCAAGAGCCCATCAGCCCTCGGCAACTTAGGGAATCTTCTCAAAATGGAGCCTGGGTTTCTTTTGTCCCCTCTGCCTCTCCATAAGTCATAAGCTCACTTCATATAAATTGTTTATGTGAATATTCTCTGTCTCACTGGACTAAGGCAATTGTTAAAACTAGCACAGGTGCAATTGGTGGGACTGATTTTGGACCACCTTGGTGGTTCACAAAGTAATGATCTTTTCTATGATCCATGCAATAGGAGTCTTCCATTTGGATTAATAATTAGTGGGCTTAATAAAACAACATTACTCTGTGTAAATTTATGATTACACGAATGGTATGCCTTTACTCCATGTACAGAGAATCAAAATGTATCCCATTTGTTTACAATAAAAAAAAATTGAAAAAGTCAAAGCAGAAAAAAAATAATTAGTGGGCTTGCTTCATGGTGGGATAAATTATAAAAATAGACTGCACAAATAAATAAATAAATCAGAAAAAAAATAAAGAGGGAGGAGAGGAAGAAGGAAGGAAAGGACTTAGCAACTCTTTATTTTTCATGTTTTTATAATTTTATAACTTTTATTATTACATCTCTGTGTTTACATGAAATGTATTGGTACTCATGTTAATGTACTTATGAATCAATATTTCAACATAAGAAAAATTTTAAAAAGGGAGAATATAATGGGAGGATTCCTCAAATATGGTTACCAATCTTGAAGTATAAATAAAGGAAACAAGAACCCAAGAATCCCACCATATAAAAGTACCTGAAAAGAAAGAAAGCTGAGAAAGATTTCATTCACATACTAGTAAGACAGAGTAGTTTAATTGCTGCCAAGTTAGAGCCATCTGGTAAATGCCTTGAATTTTCTTTGGAATTCCAAATTATCAACTCATCAGGGAGAAGCGTCAAAGTCAAGAATCAAACAATATGCTCTAGAACGAAGAGAAAAATACAAAATGATAAGATGGGGGTCAATTGAGATGATTTTTCTCTGCCTCGAGTCTCAGCTGAGAGGACTGAAGAGTTGAAGGAGACTCAGAAGCTAAGACTTAGAATTACTTAAAGGCATCTTTTTACCCATAGTTCTAGAAACTGACACTGCATATTGCTGAGGACTACAATGGAACTTCTGTTTAGAACATTAACTGAAGCTCCTCTATGTGACTTGAACTTTTTAAGAGCAGGGAATATCTCAGAGCTATTGGATTACTACCATAATAGCTGATGACTATTTGTTCTAATGAATAAGGTGGAAGCTGGCTTGAATTTATGATCTACCAGCAACAAGATTCCAAAAGTACATATCCCAGAAAGAAATTATGAAACTTGACCATTTTATTTTTATGACCAAGTTTCTGAGAATTCAACCATTATCAAAGCTGTCATACTCTATTGGGTATGAACAAGTAAAACACCCATATTCACAGTTTGAAGACATAGGTCACATATCTCAATGAAAGGTATCAAGAAAGTTAAGGATATGTTTAAACATTTCTAAATTTCAGAAAAGGAGTCTCTAGAATTCTCCAGTTGCTTAATAGTAATTTTACTACCTACTAAAAACCAACCAACCAAATAACCACCCTCCAGATTCCAGAGTCTTTTCAACATATCATGTACAATGTCTATTATTACAATAAAAATAAGTACACACTTAAGTAAACTAAAATGTGAAACTATAGTCAAGAGAAAAAAAAAAGAATGTTTTTGGCATTTATATAAGAACATTTTAAATATGAAAATATTTATGCATCTATAGAACAAAAAAGACATATAGAACAAAAATGAGACAGATGAGTACTTACATGAAAACCCTAAACAGAGAAAATACAGAAAAAATTAGAATTGAAGAGTATAAAATCTCATGTCAAATTTCATCTAATGATCTACAAAACAAATTGTATACTATATAGTGCAAGGATAAGCTGACTTTTAGACACTACAATAGAAAATATTAAAATTGAAGCACAGGGGGAATAAATACTTCTAAAAAATAGTATCATATAGTGTAAAGTATATGAAGTTGGTATTCTATAAGATGAGAAAAGATAGAATAAGATAAAAAAGTAAAGAAATGTTTATTATAAATTTTACAAGTTTAGTTTAAATCAATTTAGAAATTCAAATATCAAAAAAATTGAAATAGAATAATTTCTACTTTTAGAAACTACATATCACCATTTCAGAGATAAGTTGTGGAAAACCAAAGATAAAGAATATATTTTAAAAGCATTCTCATACAATGCAGGCCAATCATTGACCACACATTCTCACATTCATATCACATTCCGTTGAAAATCTGGAACAAATTATTCATGAAATTGTCAGTATTTTCCTTAATTCTAATAACATGGAAGCAAGAAGCCTAGATCTCAATCCATGTGAGAATTTGAAAAGAATAATGATCTAAGATTTCATAATAGACTTACCTAAATAAAAATCTCTTCAATTTTCACATCATTTCCTCTTTCATACTTTCCTGAATAATTTGTCATGATAGTTTCAAACTGGATTGAACTTAAACCTGGGGAACAGTGTCTAAAATCACACATGTGAAAATGCACACATTACCTGAAATGACACATGACTCTTGTGGTAATTTAGATATTTTCAAGAAGTGCATCATGATTAATTCATTCATAAGATTAGTTAAACATTGGCAGGAAAGTCAGAGCTGCCCATATTTTGATGACAATCACAAAAGTACAGATTCAACAGATGTGATTTGTATTGTTCTCAAAAACCTTAGGGAGGTACCATGATGTGCTGTGGTCACAGTCAGGGCAGGAGACCTTTTGTCAGGTGTAGAAATACCTCTTGCTCCCTCACTGACTGTCTTGTTCTAAGCCTGTATTATGTTTCAAGCATATGTTCTATGGGAAATTGTGCTCTTTCATCAATGGGACTGTTTACACCAACAGGATCTCCTGGTTCCTTCTATATCATGCTCAGTGTCAACAAAGTCAATCTTACTTAAAGGAAATAGAGTCTGTTATATTGAGAACTTAAACAATATTTATGCTTCCAACTTTGTGGTCAAGGACTCAAGGCGACTGCTTAACTTTGACTTAATATTCTTTGCCCTGGGTTGTAGTAATGTTGCATTATTTTCCAATGCCATGATCACAGATCTATTTTCCCTACAGCTGCTTCTGTATATCCGAAAATCATGCAAAGACTAAATACTCCAAATTTTAACTGTTTGATTCTTATAACTGTCCTGGGAAATTAATATTATGGACTTTCTCAATAGCATAATTTTATTCTATTTGTCCCAGTATAGTCTTAGATACAGTAAATAAATATCTACACCAATTATTCTAAGAAACACACATTTTAATTTGGAAGTCAATGACAAGGATGAGCAATGAAACTAGTTCTGAAATTTAGGAAGGTATTGTGATATAAGTCAGATGTAAGTTTACATAAGCTCAGATCATTAAAAGAACTCAAAGACCATAGGACATATTCATGTAAGTGTTTAATGAAGGTAAAGCACATAATATTACAGGACAAGGTAAGGACAGGAACTATGGTCTGAATGATGCTGATACCCCCAGATTTATTTGAAACTTAATCCCCAGTGCAATAGTACAGATGTGTCTCCACTTCCATGAGTTCTCATTCTGAAAAACCCATTGTAAATGAAAAAAAAACATTGTATGTCAAAATGCGTCTGTAAATCCACCTTAAAGTCAAAGACTGGAAGTCAAACCAATATAAATCTAGCTACTATTCAACTTGTGATGGACTTATATTCCAATAAATGCATCACAAAGTAGAAAATTCCCAAAATGAACCATTGCAACTTGGAGATCATCTGTATAGAGATGTGTTATTTGGGAGGTGATTAAACCAGGAAGGCTCTGCCCTGATGAATGTGATTAACACACTTAAAAGGGGCTTGAGTAAAATGGAATATTCTTGACACTTTGCTTTCCACCACATTCCTACTGTGTCCCCCTCCAAAGGATGCAGTAACAGGGAACCATCATGGAAACAGAGAGCAGCCCTCACCAGACACCAATCTTGCTGGCATTTTGATCTTGAACTTTTCAGCCTCCAAAATCATTAGAAGTAATTTTTAAAAATAAAATACCCAGTCTCAGATACTTTGATACAGCTGCAGAATCAGACAACAGGGAGTTATGAGTGTAGGAAAGGCTCTCTTCTCATTCACACAAGATCCACTTGGTCTCTGGAGTTTGAAACAGCTAATTATGTACAGTACATTTTGGTTTCAGGGTAAAACAGGCAAAAGTGTTCCACTAGGGTCTTCTGTATTCCACTGGTTAGGTATCCAAGTTAACTTATATAATTAAGTAAATGACATGTAAGCCATCAATATATACATCTTTATACTATATAGACAGTTCTGAGTATCTGCAGAAGATTTTTTTATTGTTGAGTCATGTTTTTTTTTTTTATAATTAGTTATACATGACAGTAGAAGGCATTTTGACACATCATACATAAATGGAGTATAACTTCTCATTCTTCTGGTTGTACATGATGTAGAATCACACTGGGCATGTAATCATATATGCACATAGGGTAATAGTATCTAATATATCCAACTATCTTTCCTGCCCCCATACTCCCTCCTCTCCCTTTACTCCTCTCTGTCTATTCCAAAGTACTTTTAAACTTTAAATACCACAACCAAAACTACTAACTCAGTTTTCTTGCCTTTATCATAGAAAATGGTAAGTACTGATTTTGAGGTATACTCAGAGACAAATACAGAGCTATTTCAGTCCAACTATAAGATAACTTATCAAACACACAATTGCATCTTTATTTCATAAAGAGTATTATTTCTTTCACCTATTTTTCTTTAAATACTCTCTTTCTCAGCACTCTCTGCTTGGATGTAGCCCAATAATATTACCCACCCTAACTAAAAGACTAACTTTTCTAGTGGCCATTATCAACATAGGCTTCTTCATCTAGGAAGCCCCATGTAAGGGAAGCTTATTGTTTGCTGAGAGCAATGATTGCTTCCAGTACAGTTAAGTATCCATTGATAGTCTATTTAGCTGTTGGTGAATGTATCTGAATCCTACTGTACAATTACAGTTCAGAGAAGTTCTGAAAATGTGCAGGTTCCCTTCAAATTTTCCATTACCAGCTTAATAGTTCAAAATAGTTGTTTACAAACTGCTTTGTGGGGACCATGAACATAACTTGGTGTGAAAAGAAATGAAAGTGCCGAACACGAGAGCTCTGGCATACTTGACTCCCAACTTCAGCCAGAGAACACTTTCATTTTTAATCTGCTTCAAACTGCTAAGAAAAACCAAAAGACTTTTGAAACAAAGGTTAGATTGTATGACTTACAGTTTAATTGTAACTGTAATTCCTCTTCAGCAATATATAAACTCTTAATAGAATAAACCACATTTTAAAATTATATATACTATTTAGTAGAAATCTCTTATGTTGGGTTTATAAATCAAATCCTTAAATTGTTCAAAACTGATGTCACTGTAACTCTTTCTGCAGTTTGTCCATATAGACAAACACATTACATCTTACACCCTGTAAATAAAATACAACTGTCTTTCTTTAATTTTATATGTACATATTTAGGATAAGAAAAAATGACAGAAAGGGATTACTTATTGAAATCAACTCTCTTTTTAAAATAAGAAAAAAAATATTGTTGTTGAACTCATCTTCAGCTCTTTCTCCTTAGGAAAGGGTGACCATTTCAGGATCCCAAGACTTTATTCTTTTACATAGTAAAGAAGAAAATATATGCAATAAGTCAAATAAAATTAAAGGAGTAAGTCCCCCTTGAATTCCAATCTGATTTTCCAATATAGTCAAGTTATAATGGGGTGAAATAGGAATAAATGAAAGAAAAAAAGATAAAAATATTCCTTGAGTAAATGAGAAAACACTTATAATACTCTTCCCTTTCCTTTGCCTGATTAAATTCTTCATGATCCCATTGATTTAGATTTAAAAGAATATAAATTAGCCAACATGTTAGAAGTCACAATAATGATTACTTTGGGGAGAGATGCATAGTAATGAGAGGGTGAAGAGGGATGAGTTTAGAGATAAATTGCAATACTCTTTTTTTTGTAAATTTTTGGTGTGTTCACTTTATGATAATCTTTCCATTTTTTGTATGTATACTATTTTTCCCAAAAAGTTTGATTAAAAAGATATCAAAAGTTGAATGGAGGAGGGCAGAAGTTTTCATGAAGTTCAGGGAGAGAAGAATACTAGGAATCAGGGAGCTCTCAGTACCTGGACTGGCCCAGAGTGTTCACTGTTGCATTCACAAGATGTTATATAGTCACCAATCAGCAGCAAGATACCCTGAGGGAATGTGTGAATGGATGTCAAATGCCACAGAAGACTTACAACAAATGACCAGGTTTCACTAAAATTTGTTTATCCCTATCCCCTTATCTAGTTTGTTAACAAAATGACCAGATTTCACTAAAAGAAGATTTTAATGAAATGATATTTTGTGACTTCAAATGTGAACGAGGGAATAATTAGACTTTCAAGACCGAAACAATTGTCTAAAGCTTATCTATGAATAAAGGGAGTGAAATAATAAAATTTCTGGACACAAGCAATGAGAAGGGAATAAAATGAGGTCCTTTAAAGTTTAAATTGTTAATGTAAATGAATAATGACTGGTCATTCATTTAGTAACCACCATGCTACTGGTAATTCATGCATGAATGAATCTCACCCTTGACAAAAGAGTAGATCATCTCACTTTTTTTACTCTTCAAAATTTGAAGAAACTGATCATATTATCTCATTTTAAAAAGTGAAAGAAACAGAATGAGTCTGACAGAATTTATGTAGCTGTTCAAAGTTACTGCTTGGAAAGACAAATGCCTCATATAGAACTCAGCACACAAGGCATCATCAAAAACAATTATTAAGTAATACATAAAAAGAATGAATACAAAACAGAGAAAGACAGAAATAAAAGAAGGAAATTCAGGTGAAATTCAAACTCTTTTCTATGTCATACTTCTATGACATACTAAGAGGTTCTTTGCCAGGGAAAGAAATATCTTGAATGTACAAATACAAATATTAGAGTAAATTTAAAAAATATTATAAAATAGTATTGCTATTATAAATCATATGGGTGTCCACAAATATGCTAATATATAGTATAGGAATGAAATTCTCTTTTCCTTGTGTACAATTTTCTTTGTAACATCACTTAATCTACAGACTAAAGCTCCCGCCATAAGCTTCAATTACTACACACAGGACTGATTTGATTCCGTCAGCCCGAATCCTACAGTAGAACAACTGGAGTTTAGATTTATAATGAGATAAACAGCTTTGTGAAGAGATAGAAACTGGGATTATGACAGCTCAGCTTTACTCATTAAATATTATAATGAGCATAAGCTGTCTGTGTCTAACAAAGAGAGTAGATAAGGAATAATCAGTTTCAGTGCCAATGTATTATTTTATCCTCTTTCATCTTCTATAATTCATAAAGCTACTTGATAGCATTTTGGAGCTTATAGTCTTAAAATTATAACTGTTGTATAATTTAATTGCAAATAACTGGACCATCTCATTTCAATTCTCATTACTTTGACATTTTCTAAACTTGTGGAGTCCTCTGAGATTATCTTAGTTTGCCAGAAAATTATCAGACATAGTTTGATGTCATTGTGAAAGTTTGAAAATCATTACCTTTGAGACTCTCTTTGTTGTTCAATAAAATCACTGGTGCTGAAAAACTCCAGCTGTCCATTTTGTTTCTGTTTCTTTAACATTTTTGACATACATCTTGACACTCTAACCCAGGTCCACAGAATTGTCTGATCCTTGTACTGAATATTTCTCTGAAAAAGAAGAAGAAGAAGAAGAAGAAGAAGAAGAAGAAGAAGAAGAAGAAGAAGAAGAAGAAGAAGAAGAAGAAGAAGAAAGGAAAAGAAAAATGAAAAACCATGTGGGGAATGCATGGTAACTGAATGTTTAAAAAAATTTTTTAAACTTAGGTTTGTTGTTTGATCATTTTTCCCCTCAGAAATACATTTTCATAATTATCTCAGTGACCATCTCATTAGAGCAAAGTGATTTCAACATGTCAACAAGAGGGAAAGTAAAGCTGGTACAAGTAGAAGTAAGACCACTCTGTTCTCAGCTTCTGTTTCTTGGAATCCAAATCCAGTTCCAAATGCTTTCTTAAAAAAGACCTAAGTGTTTTGATATCAGCAGATAAGCAATCTAGTCCTTCTTTAATCTGACATATGGAGATTAATTTGCAGGTTCACTTCTTTCATTTCAATGCATATGACATTGCAAATGGCTAGTAAGAGTATTCTCTATTGAACATTCTCAGGTTAATTACATTTGTCTGTATCCGACATGAAACGGATGGAATTTTGCCAGGTGATGGTAAACTTGAGTTGTTGCCAAGTATGAACAGACACTGTTAAACATCATGAAACACCTTTTAAAATAAGTTAAGGTGGCCTGGTTTGTCAATTTCAAATAAACATTAGGATGGGCACCCTTAGAATGTGTATCATGTTTTGAAGCATGGGCACCTCCTGCCAAAATATATTACAATTCATTGAAGGGATTCTTATTTTCTTTTGGAATTTAAGAATTATGTGCTGCTTATTAAATAAAGTATTGAGATTTCCTATTAATGACTATATTCTGGGTCTGACTTACAAAGTATTCAGACAAATATAAAACCACAATTTGAAATCAGATTAAAAATTCTGATAAATCTGAGTTATTGAAATTTCAATCATATATTTCATAAGATTAGTATGATTTTGATAACAAACTGGATAAGGGGATAGGCATAAACGAATTTAAAGATTAATTTTGTTTATGAATATAGAGACAAATTAATAAGACTGATTAGCTAACTCCAAGAGTACATTTAAATAGATATACATATTTATATACATATTATACATTATATACATAAATATATATCTACATACAAACATAAAGAAATACACTAAATAAGTTTGGTCTTCTAATTGCATTTCTCTTTCTACCACTTTTTTAGTATTTAGGATTAAAATGAGGACATTGCAGAATTCCCATAGTATTAGGAACTAATAAAATTAAAGAAAATCACAAATTCTATATTCTATGCCACGTTTAGTGCCACTTTCTGAAACAAACTAGACATTATCTATTTTTAATAACACTCCTCCTTTGGGATGAACTTTAACCTGAGGAATTATCTTTTTTGTTAGGTTTTGTTGTTTGTTTTATTGGTTGAAGAGTGATGATTGATTAAGGTTCTAGTACTTCTGACGCCCTTCATTTGTTTCTGTTGAATTCCTTTGGGCTAATACAGATAACGGTTAAGTTTTTCTCAAATATGCACTACCAGGACAGAGTGGTAACATTCTCAATAAAGTCATAGATCAAAGTAAGAAGATATATAACTATTTCGAAATGAATAACCATATTCACACGCTACAGCACAAGTTGAAATATTAGAACAAACTAAGCTCAAATTTAGCACTAGCCCATGTGTTAGTCAGTTTTACATCCCTGTGACAAAATACCTGAGAAAATCAATGTGTAAGTAGGAAAGATTAATTTAGGCTTACTGTCTTAGAGGTTTTAGTTCATGGCTGCTTGGCCTTATTGTTTTGTATCTGTGATGGCCCAGGATATCATGGTGAGAGTACATGGCAGAGGAGGAAAACCAAGATTGAAAGGAAGGGGCAAGGAACCTAACATCCACTCCAAAGGTATGTCTCCAAGGGCCTAACTTCCTCCAACTAGTTGCTACCTCTTAAGAATTCTAACGCCTCCCAATAGTGGCATAGACAATCTTTAGCATATGGGTTTTGGAGGACATTTAAGATACACTTAAGATAACAGCCTAGTAAATCCTAGTAAATACACTAAAATAATAATTAATGAAAAGAAGAAAAAGAAGAAGAAGAAAGTTTAAAGAAGAAATAAGAAATATTACAAATAATGACTGATTTTTAAAGACATGATAGATGAGGAAAATTAGAGAATGAAAAGTTGCTCAATAGAAGAGAAGACTAGATTAAAGATATTTTCTAGACAAAAGGAAAAAAGGAATAGGAAAGTTTTCTAGCCAGATGTGGTGGTGAATACTTATAATCTCAGTGGCTCAGGAAGCTGAGGAAGGAGTATCACAAGTTCAAAGTCAGCTTTTGCAACTTAGCAAGGCCCTATTCAACTTAGTGAGATGCTATCTTTAAATAAAAAATAGAAAGGGGACTGGGGATGTGGCTCAGTGGTTAAACGCCCCTAAATTCAATCCCTGGTACCAAAAATAAAATAAAATAAAATATAATGCTTTCTAAATGCTAAGATATAGAAAATAGACAAGTAAAAATAAAAGTGCTAAACACTAGAAAAATAGGATCTTAGAAAGACAGAAATCATGTAAATAGCAAGAAATATCTATTGAAACAATAAAGAGAAATTGCCCTGAATTAAAAGAAATGAGATGAAAATCTCAATTTAAAGAAATTAGTACATTGTAAATTTTTACACAGAGAAAAAGCAGATTACATACCACTAAATATGTTTATTTTTCAGTGGCATCATTGGATAAAATTACAATGCACTAAAATTGTTTTCATAGAGTCTAGAAGTAGGACATTTCCTGAACTGGTTACTTTAGCCTCAGATTAGCACAGTCAAAGCCCTAATTTTCTGCTCTGCTCTCCTTACCATAATCGCTTGTCTTCTCAGACTGTTTCCCCTCATGTCAAATGATGATTGAAATTCAAGATACCTAGGTTCAGAGGAAGCTAAGAATCAAGTAGATCCTCTTTCCTTTTGAGAAAAAGAAGGTTAGAATTTAATATCCAAATCGTTATTCAAATGAGTACCTAATAATAATATACTCACATGTACAAGACTTCAGAAGGTTTACCACCACACAGACTCTTATTAAAACAGTTTTATAAGAAGTAACTGAATAAAAAGGGAGGCAAATGCAAGACTCATGTATGTATTATCTACATATGTGAATAAAGTTGATCAAAACCTTGGTAAAATTTTTCATAAAAAGCAGAATCTAAAGGAAATCAGAGCAGCTTGAGAGTCAGTCTTTTATGCACCCTGGATCCTGTGTACTGACTTAGAGTATATGACAGTGAACTTTGTATATTATTCTACATGGTGCAAGCATGACCAACTTATGTACTCATTTTTTATCAATGGGTATGTCACCTCTTTACTTCCTTGATAAGATCAAGCTTCTGAGGTTACATATCATAAATCTTTGAGTACTTAACCTTAAACATACCCACACAAAACTCCAACACATGCACTGAAAAAATGAATTCAAAGCATTTGTTCTACATGTAACTATCCCTGTGCTTACTGATAGAACTGCTATATAATATTTGACTGTTTTAAATTGAAATGTAAGACTGACTTCAAGGGAACTGGGAAACCTCTTTGTTATGTGGGTTGATTTTATTCCACTCTTTTATTACATGGTACTTAAATGAAACGTGATAAGTCACGTTTTAGAAGTAATATGCCAAAGTCACACTCTAATTACAATTCACACTTTTTATTATACTTTATGTTAAAGTGTTTGATTTTTCCTACTAACAAATACTAAGTGTCCTAAGCCCAGTGCCCAGTCCTAAGTCTAAAAGATGAAGGTCTTTCCCAGGTTCAACATCTTACCCTGAAGGCAATAACCCACCTATAAGTAATATAGGTCACGCTTATGTGGTCACTCTTACCAATGGAATTTATGATTATGTCACACAAAGACATGCACATCTAAAATGTATAGACTATCTCTGTCAATAAGATTCAGCAAATAATTAGTGAACAATAACTATTCTTCTGACACTTTTCTAGATGTTGACAGGATAGAGATAACACAGCAGTTAATAAAACCTATCTTTGAGATGACTCATGATCCAAAGAAGCTATATAGATGAACACAAAATATATGTGGTATCATTTTTGTAACTGTGTCTATTTTCTTTTCTTAGACATATTCTCAAAAATATCTAATCTTACTGAGAAGAGATAATAGGTCTTGTCCATCACTATATACATTGTGGTATCTACCTAACACATGGTATATATTCAATAATATATAATTGATAGTAAGTGAAGGAACAAATTGTCGGGGTTGCGTACGGGCCCCTGGCCCTAGGTGGGGCCTGGCCAAGATGGCACCTGGCAAGCTGCCAGTGTGGTTGGAAACTGCTATTCTGTGCGCAAACAACTAACATCACCTTGAGGAAGTCTCAGTAATTGGTCAGGGCCTCTGCATGATTCTTGCGTGATTCTTAAGTGCTCCAAGTTATACCCATATACGTCTATGTTCTCCCCACATATCATGAATATTCTGATTAGTTGATATAACCTATATAAGTGACAATAACTTCCCTAAAAGGGAAGAAGAATCTGCTGTTAATAAAGAAGCTTGCCACCCATCGCGTCTCCGGGTCGTTCTTGCTGGCGAGAGCGACAAGTGGTGCCGAAACCCGGGAATCTTACGTGCCACGGAGAGGTGAGTGAGGTGAGTAACGATCTGTGAAAGTGTGCACCCATTTCTGTCATTTGACAGGGAGGATTTCTAGTTATAAGCTAGAAATGTAAAGTTAAGTTTCCTCAAAAAATGGGGAACGAGGTTGCTAGATGTAGAATGGAAGGTCCCTTGAAAGAAATTCTTAAAGCTAACGGCACTCCCTTAAAGACAAAAACTGCTCGGGCATTTTTAAAGCAGGTAGAGGAGATTTCACCTTGGTTTTTGGAGGAAGGATTGCTAAATGTCCCACAGTGGGAACACCTGGGGGAAGATTTAAAGCGTTGTCCGGTCACACTCCCGGGGACGTTAGCGGTTTGGTCCTTGGTCAGAACTTGTTTATGTTCCCCTCGGGAGGCTTTACAAAAGGCAGTTACACAGGGAGAGGAAGTATTGGAAAAGGTAAAAGAAGAGTCACAAAAGGGCTCTGTTAGCGCTCAGTCAGATTCTGATGAGAGCGAAGAGAGACTCTCAGAGATGGAGTTAAATAAAATTAGTGAAGAAACAAAGTGTTCTCAAGCTGGTTCAATTAGTCAACAGGCATTAAGGGAATTGGAGGGCATAGGGCAACAGCTAGAAGACAAAGAAAAGGCGTTACAAAAGGCTTTACAAGAGTTGAGCTTACAAAAATATGCAGTGGCGCAGTGGAAAAAGAAGGAGGAAGTGCTAACGAAACCACAGGATAGGGGACAAAGAGGAAGTAAAGCCTATGGCGCACTTTAAAATAAATGAGGAAGTAACTCAGAAAGTGACTTGTGCTCCTTCAGCGCCACCTTATGGATGGCCTCCGACCTTTAACTCAAGTCATAGTAAGGAATGTTCTTGTTCAGAGTGTAAAACAAAAAAATGGAAAGAAATCTATGGGATTGAAAGAGGGTTTTACCCTGTTATGGAAGATCAAAATCAACAAAGGTTTCACCAGCCTTTAGACTTTAAGTTGGTAAAGCAGCTTAAAGAAGCAGTTAGTACTTATAGACCACAAGCGGCATTTACTGTATCTATTGTGGAATCCATGTCTACCCTCTTTCTTACTCCTGATGATTGGAGCAATTTGGCAAGAGCAGTTTTGAGTGGAGGGCAATATATAGAATGGAAGGTTCAAAATCAAGATTTTTGCCAGGAAACTGCGCGCAGGAATGCCGCTGCAGGTAATCCACAATGGAATCTAGAGATGTTAACAGGTACTGGACCATACATTGGACCACAGGCACAGATTCAATATCCCCCTGGAATACACCCATCTTTGTCATTAAAAAAAGGTCTGAAAAATGGAGATTATTACATGACTTAAGAACCATCAATGCACAGATGTTCCCTATGGGTCCCATTCAGCGAGGTTTGCCTTTAGTTACAGCCTTACCAAAAAATTGTCCCACCATTATTTTAGATTTAAAGGATTGTTTTTTCTCAATTCCATTACATGCAAAGGATTGTTGGCGATTTGCTTTTACCTTGCCTTCTCTCAATCATGCACAACCTGATCAAAGATTTGAATGGACTGTATTGCCTCAAGAAATGGCTAATAGTCCAACTGTATGCCAAATATATGTAGATAAAGCCTTAAAACCTACTAGGGAGGCTTTTCCTGAGCTAATGATTTATCATTATATGGATGATATTTTAATTTGTCATCAAGAGAAGCAATTTTTAGAAAAGGCATTACAATTCTTAATATCTACTCTACAACAATATGGTTTAAACATCTCTCCAGAAAAGTTACAAATGGGAGAAACTCAAGAATATCTGGGCACTAAACTTACGGCTACTATGGTAAAGCCACTAAAATTAACTATTAGAACTAGTGAACTTAAAACTTTAAATGACTTTCAAAAACTTCTTGGAGATATAAATTGGATTAGGCCATATTTGAAAATTACCACAGGAGAATTAAAACCTTTATTTGATATACTTAAGGGAGATTCTGATCTTTGTTCCCCGAGGATCCTTACTCCAGAAGGACAAAGAGCTCTTAATTTGGTAGAACAAAGATTACAATCAAATCACACAGAAAGATGTGATCCATCCCAGCCTCTAATGTTAATCATTATTCCAGAACAACATAGTCCATATGGAATTATATGGCAAGGAGGACCTTTACAAAGTATTAATCTCCCAGCATCGCCTACAAAACAGTTACAGACATTTCCAAAAGCCACAGCTCTATTGATATATAAGGGGTTAGAAGCCTGTGTTACAGTATTTGGAAGCCACCCTAAGATTGTTATTGTCCCCTATACCAAACTTCAAATACAGTGGTTAGTTCAACATGATGACGATTGGGCTGTTTTACACTGTTCAACTACAGCAACTTTTGATAATCATTATCCTAAACATCCTTGGATACAATTTTGTAAAAACACTCCTGTTATATTCCCTAAAATTACCAGAACACAGCCTTTGCTAAATTGCCAAACGGTCTTTACTGATGGTTCAAAAAATGGAGTTGGAGCTGTAATAATTGGAAATAAAACAGAAACTATAATTCTTCCTCCTTCATCTGCCCAAGTAGTAGAACTTGCTGCAGTAGTTTTAGCTTTTAACATTATGATAGAACAGCCTTTCAATCTATTATCTGACAGTCATTATATAGTACAATCAGTGCCTTGTTTGGAGACTGTTCCTTATATCCCTGATGGGTCCGCTGTTGCTCCTTATTTTCGTACTTTACGTGCCTTAATCTTGGACCGCAAGTATCCCTTTTATATAGGACATATTAGAGCTCATTCTGGGCTGCCTGGTCCACTTGCCAGAGCTAATGCTAAAGCTGATAGGGCAACAAAAACTGTTTTTGCTTTTACTATGTTAGAACAGGCTAAAATGTTCCATACCCAATTTCATGTTAATTCCACCACCCTTAAAAGAAAATTCAATATTTCTAAAGATGTTGCTAGACAAATTGTTAAAACATGTCAACATTGTGCTCCTCTATTGCCAGTACAGTCTGTTGGAGTAAATCCAAAGGGACTATTACCTAATCATATTTGGCAAATGGATGTTACTCATTTCTCAGAATTTGGAAACCTTAAGTATATTCATGTTTCAGTAGACACCGCTTCAGGGGTGATCATGGCCTCTGCTCACACTGGGGAAAAAGTTAAAGATGTTGTACAACATTGCTTACAAGCATTTGCAGCCTGGGGCGTCCCAAAAATCATTAAAACTGATAATGGGCCGGCTTACATATCCAAAAGTTTCTTACAATTTACACAAACTTTTAATATACAACTCATCACAGGAATTCCTTATAATCCTCAAGGACAAGGTATAGTGGAACGCACTCATTTAACGTTAAAAAATTGTTTAATAAAACAAAAAGGGGGAATAGTTGCTGACTTTAGAGCGCCTAAAGATAATCTAAATCTAGTACTTTTTATTTTAAATTTTTTAAATGTGGATAAGAATGGACATACAGCTGCAGAAAGGCATGCTAATCCCACAAGTACTCAAGTGTGGGTAAAATGGAAAGATATTCTCACAGGAACATGGAAAGGCCCAGATCCAGTTCTTCGGTGGGTCCGAGGGTCTGTTTGTGTTTTCCCGCAGGATCAGCAAACACCAATCTGGATACCTGAAAGATTGACTAGACTGGTGCATCAAAACAACGATGAAGAACATCGTGCTGATAAGCGCCCTATTAATGATGACATTGACACCGGTGAAGACTCGAGACCTGTGGGCAATAGTTAAAGCTTGGCCATATCCTTTACCGCTAACTAACACCTCCTCTACCCTCCCACCTTTGTTTTCTACAGAACCTAGGACTGGATTGCCAACTGTCACCATGGATCCCAAGGAAGAACCTTATAATTTTTCTACCCTTTCTCTGCCAGGCACCCTTTGCTTTGATATCTCTACCAATAACAAATTTGTTAATGACACTTCTCTTAGGCCTTGCATTCAATTACAGCGTGAAGTGCAAGGGTTATTTTTAAGACAGTCTACTAAAGGGATTGATTTCCAAGAAAGTATGACTATAACCCAGGGTAAAGTTACAGGGACAAGTAAGATTACTACTTCAGGGCAAGTTGTCTTTCTTGAAGGATTAATTCCAAAGTGACTGAAACTGCCATCTACTGGATTTCGTACACCTCGCATTTTCCCTCCTTGTGATCCCAAATTTTCTAGTCCTCCCATTTGGACAGGTTGTCAACATGCTAAAAAAGCAGCTCCTATTCAACATGGATTTTATTTCACCCCAAACTTTACATACCAACAATCTGTGAATGATGTTATCAAAAACCTTGTCTACTCTGGCTTTCGCCTTAGTTCTCTACATATAAATCCTTTTGATAATTGGTTCCTATTTACCTCCCAAGCAGGATATACTAATCTTCAACCTTTGTTTGCTCTGAAAGGGGGTTCATTTAAGACCTGTTATTGGTATCGCACTTCAGATTATACTGGCACAGGCCCTTCCCAGGCCAGCAAGATAGCTTGTAACAATACTATAACATTGTATTCCACTCCTGTGTGTGTCTACCCTCCTTTTATGTTCCTATTAACTAATGTTTTTAATAGCACGACTCTCAACTGCTCTGGAACTAACTGCTATCTTTCTCAGTGTTGGAACGCAACCAAATATTACCGAGCTGTCATTATGCGTATTCCTACCTTCTTGCCTATGCCAGTCTCTGTTACAGATGATGAATTGCCAGTATTGCTTTCCAGAAATAAGAGGGACTTTGGAATCACCGCAGCAGTCATTACCGCCATAGTTGCATCAGCGGCAGCAGCCACTGCGGCAGCTGTAGCCTTAACTACGTCTGTACAATCTGCAGCCACAATCAATAAGGTGGTTCAACAGACTGCTACTGCCTTATCTACTCAGCAGACAGTGGATCAACACTTAAAAGCAGGGATTCTTTTAGTAAACCAGCGAGTGGACTAACTTCAAGAACAAATGGACATTTTACAGGAACTGTTAAACGTGGGATGTATTTATCATCTGGCAGGACTGTGCATTACACCTGTAGCTTACCATAACTTCAGCTATGCAGCAAATTTATCTAGAAGCTTGTCTGTTCAGTTACACGCTAACTGGTCTTACGAATTTGATAATCTTACTGCTATTCTTAGATCTCAAATTGTTAGCCTTAATGCTACTAGAGTTGATGTAGCTCCAATGTCTGAAGTGCTAAATTGGTTATCCTCCTCTTTCAGTTTTATTAAGCAGTGGGCTGGTACGGGAGCATTATGCATGCTTATGATCATTGCTGTTATCTTCCTCTCACGCACTATCATGCGTGTGCGCCAGAGTCAAGCGAGAGATCGTATCATCTTCCATCAGGCCATGGCTGCCCTAGAGGCCGGCAGCTCCCCACAAGTGTGGCTCGCGAGGCTGGACCATTGACCAGACGGGTAAGGAAGGAGGTGACGCCGTACCGACCTAAGACAGGAGCTGTAGCATGCTCTACAGTTATCCGATGACGGGTAAGGACGGTAGTTGACCACTCCGCCTAAGACAGGCTTGGTCCCGAGCTTTTCTTTTAAAAGAAAAAAGGGGGAACTGTCGGGGTTGCGTACGGGCCCCTGGCCCTAGGTGGGGCCTGGCCAAGATGGCACCTGGCAAGCTGCCAGTGTGGTTGGAAACTGCTATTCTGTGCGCAAACAACTAACATCACCTTGAGGAAGTCTCAGTAATTGGTCAGGGCCTCTGCATGATTCTTGCGTGATTCTTAAGTGCTCCAAGTTATACCCATATACGTCTATGTTCTCCCCACATATCATGAATATTCTGATTAGTTGATATAACCTATATAAGTGACAATAACTTCCCTAAAAGGGAAGAAGAATCTGCTGTTAATAAAGAAGCTTGCCACCCATCGCGTCTCCGGGTCGCTCTTGCTGGCAAGAGCGACAACAAATGATGATCAAAAAGTGCTATGAATGTGAAGCTGTAGAGAAATTCTTGGTAGAATTAGTGAAAAAAAATATGACATAGGAAATGAGGCTTATACTAGAACTATGAACATAACCAAGAAATTACTAGGTTGTAAGAGAAAAATGAAAGCAGACTGCATTAAATTTGCAAAATGACCAAGTCAAAAGATATGACACATGCCTTATATACATATATGTGTAATACACATATATATGTTTATATATAACAAAACCATTATTTCAAATACAGCATGTTTCAGAATCATAATCACTATTTTAATTGGGAAGGACTCATTATAGTTCTTCCCATGCTTTGGCTTCATCTTAGTTTTGGATCCTATACAGGCAGATTCAAGAGTTTCTTAAATAGTAAATGTGCACCCTCATATGATGACATTCCAGCTTCTTTCAACAAAATCTAGCATCCTTATACAACCTGACTGCAAAGGATGATGTTCTTGAACAAGAACTGTGATGCTTTCCTCCAGTCACTTTAAATGTGAATTTTAATCTTCATCATTTTTTAATTTAATAGTGAGGCATCATAAAGACAATCACTTGCCAGCGTGAAACTTGCTATTTACCTCTAGTGAAAGGAATTTGTCTTCTGAATACAGGTATAATCATTATTTCTGGGATGCAAATATAAAGACTTTTTTTTTCTACAGAATGGAATTTCAGTTGATGAATTTGGTAATGAGAGTAGGAACTAGCAGGTATTTACATTTTTTGTACAAATTTGAATTACATTACAATGATGATGCTAATACACTTTAAACATATTTATCCTCAACATGGCCTTAAATCTCTAAATGATTAAGCCTATTTAATCAACAGAACCTGCAGTTTCATTAGACAGTGTTTAACTCATTCTTTGTGATTATTACAATTTGTTGAAAATGCTGTGAAAGAAAGAAAGAGGCACATTTCTAAAGTCAAACTGGATCATGTGTCTCTTCTGCTCTCATACACTGCTAATTCCTTAAAAGGATTTTAACATATGATTTAAAATGTTCATTGACTCTTCCATTTAAGGAATTTCTACATCTTATTTGCTTTGGAATCAATAAAATCTTGCAAAGAGTCCATGTTAAAGTAGAAGATGAAATTAAAGTAAGAAGGGTGTGGTCTAAATAATAATGAATTTTCTCATTCTTATGCTTAATTTTCTTTTCCTAGAATGACACTAAAAGATAGCTTTTGTTATTCCATAATGTAATTGAATGTAATATTACTTAGAAGAAGAAAAAGTCTAGTTTAGTAATCAGAGGATAACTTGTGTTTTTAGATTAAACAATTCATTTTGGTAAAATCTAGGGATTAAAGAAAAAATTATTAAAGCTAGATTAGATTTGAACTGAATGGAAAATAATAACAAAACTATGTACAGAATCCTGTGCCTTGAGGAAAATTTATAGTTTAAATCTGTATATTTTTATAAAAATATATGATCTACACATCTATCTCAAAAATTTCTAAAACAACAGCACATTAAAATAAAAATAATTGGAGAGAAGAAATAATAAAAACAAGATTATAAATTAATATGATAGGAAAAAAGGTAAAAGTCAGTGTCATAAACTGGTTCTTTGATTAAGCCCTGGTAAGAGCAATGAAAAAAAAAAAAGCAGGGGTGGAGGAGGGAGAAAAAGACAATGGATCTGGAAGAGGCAACAGATAGCAACAATAAAAAAGAATATTACAGTTTCTGTAAGCATCAAAATGATAATAAAGAAAATTATGAAAAAATCTTTTGTGAATAAATTTGCAAATTAAAAGAAATAAAATATTTTGCTACGTAACAAAAATAATCAGAACCTGACCTGATCTCTGGGAGCTTGGGCAATGTCATTCCTTCTGGTTAACAGAAGTCTAATAAACCTAAACAAAAGTGATGATGAGAACTTACTGTGAAAAAATATATTAGAGTGTGGAAAATGGATTCACTTGACTTGTTCTCTTGGAAGTTTACTAAAACAAATTCATGCAGTTGCATGGAAAAGAGAAAGTGTGTCTAGGGAAATTATGCCAACTCATTTTTGTGGACCATAAGATATAAATTAAAAATGAGCCAAATAATAAATTATCTTTCCAATAGAATGCAGAGTAAATATAAAGGTGACAGGACTTTCTGTATTTAACAACAGAACTATTACTCATCCTCTACCTTTCCAGATGGCAAATGACTCAGGCAAACATAAATTTGATAGTATTACCACTGAGAAAGACCTCAGGTTAAAGATGAGACGTCTGCTAAGGTCTCAGTACACCCAAGGTGGGAGATATATAACAGACCCCTTGGGGCAAGTAGAAACCTAATGAGATGTTAAAGGCAACTGGAGTTGCAAGTACTACTGAGGATTGTAATGTGATTGTCCCTCAGTGGCCTCACGGGAACCTAAAATTGAGAAATACGTTATTCCAAGAAAATTTATCTAACCCAGTAATTCTCTAGTAAAATCAGAGAGGACACAGAAAGTTATTTTTTAAAAATAATTTTATTGATGGAAATGCCACGAATCTGGAATAGTAGAGACAGAGACTGCAAAATGCTAAGAGCCTTTGGATCTCAAACCTTTTGTGAACAGAAAGAGGCCGAAAAATATAAACTACCACTTATGGAAAAGAGGACTTGAATCAAAGGATAGATCAAGAATAGGGGAGAACAAGCTCTCTCAGACAATAGAACTGCTCTTTAATCAAGGGAAATTATGAAGTGGTGTCCACAGAAAGGGACATTATCTATCTGGATTTGTGATTATCTGTGGACCTGTGATTACAAGCTGCCTACCGTCCCACACCTTTCTTGCATGGAACTTCTACCGCAGCTATAGTATTTCTGCTTCCTCTTTATACAGGGAGTATGAAGGACATAAATTTTGTCCTTTATTTCACAGACCTTTGATAGAAAGAAATGGAACATGAAAAAGTGACATAGAAAACCATGCCTGAGGAACCTCAATTATACTTAGTTCTGATTTAGATAAAGATATGCTGGAACTCTGACTTGAATTAGTATAATGGTTTGAGATTGTTTTAAAGACTCTTTGGATGGAGTGAATGCAGTTTTCATGTGGAAAGAATAGTGGACAAAAGGCAGACTGTGGAGTATAAAATTTAAAAATGGCTATAAAGTTCTTTGATTCTCTTATTGTTGAAAGTGGGTTTCTAAGTTCCCTCACTTTGAATCTGAGGATTTGGCATAGTCATTTTAAAGTATGCAGATAGTATTCTCTGTACTTCTGCAAGTGAGTATAAAAACAAAAGAAAGCAAACAAACCAATGAGTTTCCATCTTGTCCAATGTAACACTCAAGGAGATGCTGACCACCAAGAAACTGTTACGTGGTAAGCAAGCCCAAGACAAAAAGAAAGGCAGCATATTGACCAACTGGTCCATAGACTTAGCTGATCCCAGCCAAGACTCTGGGCATGTTTATGAAGAAACTCCAAATGATTCCCACTTCTTTGCATCCAGGTAGCACCAACTTCACAAAACATCTATATTATTATTTAATATTTCAAATTTTAAGTAATTGTTCCTTTTTAAAAAATTGGAAAACAATTTTTTGCCACATGAAAGTGAATAAACTTTTATGTACAAAAACTGACATCTATTTTATCTATATCTATCTATCTATTTATCTTTTTATCATCTACATAGCTATGTAGTTGTACTTTTAAATTTTCTATTCTCTTTATTTTTCTTGGTTGAAACTAATTAATTTAACAATTTTGAATAGTTATTTATTTTTAAATAGTAGATTAGACCCCCAATTTTTATTATGTCTTTTATATAATAAAAATATAAAATATTTTTCCAGACCATACCACTCCAAGGAAACCTGTGCCTGGCTTACATTTTTGTCCAACCTCATAGAAAATAAGTAGAAAGTCAAATGCTATGGTTTAGATATTAGGTGGCTTCCAAAAACTCATGTGTGGGATAATGCAAGAAGATGTACAGTTAAAGTGATTGTGCTATGAGAGTCCTAACCCAGTAGGTGAATTAATCCCCTGAAAGGGATTAACTGAAACGTGACTGAAAGCAGGTAGGGTGTGACTGGAGGAGGTGGGTCCTTGGGGATGCACTTTTAAGGTTTATATTTTGCTGTAATGAGGAGCGCTCCATCTCTCCTTCTTCATCATTGTGTGAGCTGCTTTCCTTCACCACACTCTTTTGCCATGATATTTTGCCTCACCTCAAGCCCTGAAGAATAGAGCCCTGTCTATGGACTGAGACCTCTGAAACTGTGAGCCCCAAATCAAATTTTTCTCCTCTAGAATTTGTTGTTGTCAGGTCTATTGGTCACAGTAGGGAAAAAGCTAAACCACCAAGCAAAAGCAGACTTCCACCAGTGACAAGCAGACCAGACAAATAGCCTTAAATTTATCTAGCCCAAATTTCAAATTTAACCTCAGAGACAAGGGATAAGATTGAGAAAAGTAAGAGGGAGCAAAAAAATCTGCACCTCTTTTGTACCATTTTACCTTGTTGTTTAGGTAGTTCTGATTCTGTTTCTTTGTTAATGGTAAGCAGCTAACTCCATCAGGGCAGTCACTTTGTTTTATTTAAAGAGGTTTTAATCCTTAGGACAGCAATGAAAATTGGTTTGACTAATATATAAGGAAGAATGAAGAAATGAAGGAAGGAATGAAATTTCTTTGGGTAAAAATTATTTCTTTATATATGAGAAGTAAAACAATATTTCAACATATTTTTAATATTATACTATAAGAACTGGAGATACTGCAGCTCAATGGTACAGTGCTTGTCTGTCAGGCACAAGGCAATTTAATGCTTCTGCATTGAATTCCTATTTGTAAACTAAAAAAGGTAAATTATGTTTTACCTAAGCTTACTTTTATTTTTAATGTGTAGTGATTTTTCTATATTAGATACTGAAATAAGTGAATTCTCTGAGTTACTGTGTGATAAAATACAGTATTTACCTAAAAAACTTCAAGCAGAACCCAAAAGTAGGCATTCTTAGTGGGAATCAAATATCCAGGCATAAATAATTTTCTGAATATTATTTGAGAAACCCTGAATGCTACACGAATTGATCAGCTTATTAACTACCATATCCAAGACCTTATAACTGGAGTAATTAAAATTGATTTTTGATATTCCATCAAGTCTCTTCTTATGCTTTTCTATTCCCTGGTGTCAGTCTTGCTCTTTTACTGAAGTCAACTCTACTTCTCTACCCAAACTGCCATATGTACACACTTAGCACTCCATGCTCTGTTACCACTTTCAAAAGTTCTTCTCTACTCTTGGGTATTGGGGAAATCAATTTAGTTAAAAATGAATACTCTTTTTCTGGGAGCTCTACCCACATCTACTAATGTTTAATTCTAATAATATAAAAGATAATGCAGTGGGATATCGAATTGTATGGCCATAGATATAAAGATCTTCAGGAATAGAAAAATTTTGTGACATGAAAAGACATTTAATCCATTAATCCTACAAGCAAGTTTAATATTACTATAGTGTTGAGAGCAGGGTGGTATCTGTGCTGCTAACTGTCTCAAGGACAAACAGGACTGCTGGGCCCCTGTGCTCACCAAGGTTGTTAAGAGATATTTGTCCGAGGAATGTGCAGTTGCCTGGAGACCTTATCCGTCAAGGACGGGAGCGGGGCTTAGCCCCGACTCATCTCCTGCATAGTTCACCCCTTCCCTCCTCCCTTCTTCCACTAGGACCGTTCAGTTCTGGCAGGACCCAATGAAAATCAAATAGATTGGCCGGACCCAACCAGAGGAGGACTAATGTTTAGCTGTTCAAATGTTAACCAATTAAAAGAACACTGTAAAACTGCTTGCCTTTCATTATAAAAACCCTGCTAACGAGAGCTGGGGGCCTCTCTTAGCATCACCGGTTAAGGACGCAGAGGACCATGCTCGAGCTTGCTAATAAATGACTCTTTGCTACTTGCATTGATCGTGGATTCTGGTGGTCTTTGCGGGGTCTCGAGCCTTTGGGCACAACATATGGGGGCTCATCCGGGATGCCCCAAGCCCACCCAGACACCTGATCATAGAGTCATAAGTGACACCTTCGGCCGGTGAATAAGGCATTGCCCTGTTTTTTCTGGTCTGGATTGCCTGCAGGTTCTGGTTCTGGGCTGACATAGTCCTGGCGGACGCGCTATAGGACCCCAGCAGGGTCTCGGGAGACGTCTCCCTCGACCTGTCGGGCGACCTTGTCGCATCTGCTGACTCTGTCACATCTGGGAGGCTTCTGTGCTGCATCTGGGCAGCTTCTGTGCTGCATTCGGGCGACTTGTCGCATCTGGTGACTCTCACATCTGGGAAGATTCTGTGCTGCATCTGGGCAGCATCTGTGCTGCCTCTGGGCAACTCTGTCGCATTTGGGTGACTCTCACATCTGGGAAGCTTCTGTGCTGCAATTGGGCGACTCTGTCGCATCTGGATAACTCTTTGTCCCATTTGGGCATTGATTTAGTGCACTACGTGTCTGTCTGTTTGTGTATTGTACTATATGGTCTTTACTCTTGCCTTCTATTAAATTCTTCATGTGTTAATCCGATCTTAGGCTTAGGGATACACATTGCAGGGTACTTTACAGTTCTCCTTGTTCCTGAGAGATTTGTTTACTCCAATCTCCCTAGGCAGAGAGCTCAGCAGCTCCATTCCTCAAAAGTAGTAAGAAATAATGTTTTGTGATTTTCTGCATTCAAAACTAACTTGATTTCTCAACCAGGAAAAAAAGGGTTAAAAAGCCCTAGGTGATCCCTCCCTCCCCCCTGCCTGGCCTTGCTAAAGCCTGCATTGGAATGTAAACTGCAACAGTCTCAGTGGGGGAGAAAAGGCTCCCCTCCTGATCCCTTCAATGCAGCTCCATGGCCACCTAGGAAGGGAACACCCGTGTCCTTGAAGCAGTCCTCCCCCTAGTCCACTCCCTCTTCTAACCCTTTCCAGGCTTCTTCAGCCCTTCCTCCACCCTATCTGGATACAAAACTTATCTTGAGCACAGGGTCACTCCCTGCCCCTGCCTGGCCTTGCTGAAGCCTGCATTGGAATGAAAAACTGCAGCGGTCTCAGCGGGAAAGGGGGGTGACCTGAAGAAAAGAAAAAAAAAAAGTGTCCATTTTAAACTCCTGGGCTGCTACACAGAACTAACTCATTCTCTAGGATTCTTGTTTTGTTTTGTTTTTCTCTAATGCTGTATTTTTGAGCTCATAATTTTGATCCTGCATACCTAGGTTAATGATTTTTTTCTTTTTGATCAGTTCTATTTTTATTCAACTAGAGTTTTTGAACATCTGTTACATTGCAATGGAGATTCACCTATAAAGTTACAAGGCCTTTGATTTTGTATTATTTGTATGTCGTGCTAATGTCATGTTTTGTCTGTATCAAAACTGAGTGCTCCTAAAATTAAAATTTAAAAATGGATCCAAATACTTTTATTCACGTGATTTAAAAGGGTTCAATTTAAATTGGGTAAACTAATAAAAGTAAAATGTCTTTAGAAATAACTCGCAAGTCTCTAGGTGGTCAAACTAATGGAATGTTGATGTTAAACAATGTCTAATATCAATTGTTTCTAGGACTTTTCTTCAACAGGAAAGAGACAGCAAATACTGTTCAGGACACTTGTCTGATATCTTGGTTTTTACAGAATAAGTGAATTAGAGTTAACATGTATGGGATTACTCAAATGTGTTTGTTGGTGACATCTGATTAATTTGCAAAGTTAAAATGCTCATTGTTAAATAACATCAAGTACTTTTAACTCCTTAAATTACATGGGGTAACATACTTAAACATTATTGGTGTTTTCATAGGTTGGTAAATTAAAAAGGGTTTAAAATTGCTTTGTGTCATTACTAAAAACAAGGTTATTAAGAGTTATGTTCTAACAGATAAAACCTCAACTCGGAGGGTGAGCATTCCATCTGCTCCCTTACCACTTCCCCCTGCTCCCCCTCCAGTTTGCAAAGCTCCAAGGAGCTCTTAGATTTGGATTTAGAGCTACCATCTCCCCTTTCATTGTGTTTCAGTTAGAGTACTATAAACCACAAAGTATTTTATCTTGTTAAATTGGAGTAATTTGTCTAAATTCAAAAATTTCATAAGAGTTGTTTCAGAATGTGGACAAAAAGGGGTCAACAGATAGGAAAGAGAAAATAAAAGGTTCTGGGTTTGGAAATATATTTAATAAAAAGGAAAAGAAAATGTTTCTGGGTAAGAAAGTGCCTGTGTGATGGAATACATGAGGGTCTAAGTAAGTGCTAAGAAAGTCTGTGTGTAAGTAAAGGGCAAGTTTCAACAAGTCTGTGTGTAACTAAGTTGGTTGTGTGTATGTGAGACAGCTAAAGCTATTTAAGGTTTTTCCTAAGGTGAAATACTAATGTTCTGATATAAGCCAAAGTTTAATCTATATGGTAAATGACATGGTACAAGGATTTCTTAGAAACACTAATTTACTCTTAACTTTGTGTCTATTAAGTTTTATTCTTTAAAACAATTAGTCTTAAAAATTGGGGTTTATACAATTATGGTTAAACAACTGCTAAGAGTATTGTACTATGTTACAGAGTCTAAATTTTTCTTTAAAAACTGAATTTAGTAAGATTAAAGTGTCAAGGTAATTGTGAAATGGTCACTCCTTGTATATTAAATGTATTCATATTTTCCAGGTATACAAGTTTTTAAAGCAGGAAATTTGTCAAGCTGCTATTCTCCAGAATAAACTTGTCTGTACTGGTAATATTAAACTTAAAGAGTACATTTTATTGGGGATTTATTTCTATCATTTAATGTTCTATTATGGGACATATTATCAGTAAGGTATATGTAAAATTGGTTACTTATTTCACTGAGATAAAAATTTAAATGTAAATATATCTCTAAGAGTTAGTGACAGCCTGATTTGTTTAAAGGTTCATATTGTAGAAGGTGAAAGCATTTTGCTACACAAAAGAAAATTTAAAAGTTCTCTCAGCCTTTCTTTGATTGATTCCTGTTCTGGATATAATGTTAGACTGTGTTAACTAATGTTCATATGGACTCAGAAATCAATATATGTAAACTTCTTAAAATGACATTTAAGAAAGAGTATAATGCACAATAGCAAAAATGGGACAACAATGACTGAGATTGGGGTCCCTGACTTCATGACTGTAGCATGCCTGGTGCCTGGGAGTGTTCCTGTGTAGGAGCACAAGATGCCTAACTGCTGTGGCAGTAGCCTCCCTGGGGAGGCTCTGTACAGGAATCCTATCAGCTCTTACATTGATCTCAGGCACACAGCTCTTGGGCAGAAAGAAATTGTTTTGCTAGATAACCAGTGTTCATCAGTTCCCTTCTCTAGTTCCTGCCCACCTTACAGTAACTTTGGACAGTGGACTTCTTTGAGAGCTACACGGAGTTCCTAACATTGTACTTTGCAGTTGTGGGAAAAAGTTATGTAGATGGTCTAGTCTCTGTAACTCTCCTGAAAACAAAGAATAATGCTTACATAGTCTTTAACCTAATAATAAGACATGTATAAATGTTGCTAACATAACTCTTTAGATCTGCATTTCCATCAGAGAACAGAGCTCCATCTGATCTCAGCTTAATCTTCAAAATCTGTGTTTATAAACCTTTATTTTCTAATACTCCTTTGACCCTCACTGAACTTGAAAATTTAGTCATGCTGGTCATGGCAAAAGGGGCAAAAATTAGCTTTAGGATTAGAACATTTTACTTAAGACTTGTGAAGAGCCCTGCCTTACCTGAGATAAGACTCTGCCTCACCCTGCTACATGTTAGAATAACTCCAAAGTAAGCCAGACTTTAACTCATTTAAAGTTGTGCTCAAAAATTTGATGTTTGTTGTAAAGATTACTGTGATCTCAAACAGGGTATATAATGTAGAACTCAGCCAAAATTCAAGATAACTATTATACAAGCTAAATATGTTTTTACTCTTGCTAATTTCATTTTGTAAAATGGTTGCCTGTTACTGTTTTGCAGAAGGAGCTGCTTCCAGAACATACAACCTAGGTAACTTGTGATAATAGGCCATCACCTTCAAAACAGATAGTATGTGGTAGTACTTTAATAAAAGGGTAAATGACTGTAAAGTTATGGACATTAATGTTAAAGCCCAGTACTCTTACTGTATGACTGGTGAGACTGGCTTGCTGGATGATTAAGATCAAACTTAGAAATTGGAATTAAATACAGAGGCCAAGAAAAAACAGTATCTTGCCCTCAATGTCAGCCTGAACCCAGGGAATAAGAGGACTTCTCTAAGGAGCGCTGCAACTCTGGGTCACACAACCTCCTGATCAAGGAGATTGTTAAGACTAGAGGATGAGAATTGCTCAGTGCATCTGCTGCAGAGGAGGGTCATGGAAAAAGGGTGACACCCCTAATGCTTTCAAGGAAAGCCACCTCATCGAGAAGACCCTGCCTAACCAATGGCACTAATGGAGCTAAGAAGCTGCTCTTAAGTTCTCTATGAGTGGCCCCTGTGGAAACTCAGCTGACTCTTTAACAAGACAGGAACCAGGTCAATTTGACCAGCTTGGTCTTGGACACCCAGCAAAACAGTTAAAACCAAAATATAGCCATTCTTGGGCATTTAAAAGAAATAATAGTTAAAAGTAACTTAAGATGTACACTTGTGTTAACCCACTAAAATTAAGAGTGGATGCTACAAAAGAAAGATTCTTAGGCAAATGTGCCTGATAACTATCAAGGGAAACTGCCAGAGTCAGAAGATTTTAGTCAGTTTAAGGTCTACAGTCACAGGTAGGCTTTATCTATGTTTGCTCATATGATTATCTATCCCTAAGTAACAGAAGTATAGAGATCTCTACTAAACACAGGTTATACCAATAAAGGAATATTTTACAAAAATCAGATGACATTAAGTAGCTTAACTATATTTTCTGGGGACCTCAATGACATTAAGAGTTAAATATTGTGTTTACATTCCTGATAACCTGGACAATGTTAAAGTCCCCAAATAAAGGCCTTGTCCTCTCCAGCCTTTGCTAGGCCTAGTTATGGGAACAATTTCTCAGTTCTTCCACCTCCTGGTGAGAGATTGACTTCTGTCATTTTCATGATACTCAGTGGCATGTTTCAGATGCTGCAACATTTACTTTGTACTAATCTCATTTCAGTACTCATGTCTTTATGTTCTTCTATCATAGAAGCACCCACCCCCAGATGAGTTTAAAGCCTGCTCTTCCCCAACCAGACTTTTGCCTTGAACCCCTCGATTGACCCGATTTTTAAAAAAAGGAACTCCAAACTGCTTACCCCTCGCTGCCTCCTTTCAGCTTCGAAGGAGCCAGAAAGATTGATGCCCCCTTTCTTTTCCTTACAGCAGTTAGGAGTTCCTAAAGCTAAAGGGGGGAATGAAGCCAGAATTAAGGACAGGTAGTTAGTGTAGAAATAGGGAATCAGGTCAATTTGAGGAAATGAAGCCATGAAGCCATCTGCCTTTGGAAGTTGGAGACTGCCACTGGAAGAATGGAATGTCAAGGATCTCCAGAGCTCATTAATTACCAAATTTACCTGCCTTTAAAGACTGTAAGCAAGGAGGTCTATGTGCAGCTCTGGGAGAAGAATGTTGGTTTTATGCTAATCATTCTGGAGTAGTGAGGGAATCCATGGCAAAAGTCCGAGAAGGACTAACAAACAGAAAGAAAGAATGGGAAGTTAGTCAGAGCTGGTTTGAATCCTGGTTCAATTTTTCCCCTTGGTTAACTACTCTGGTGTCCGCTACAGTGGGACCCCTAATATTGTTGTTACTAGCTTTAACTATAGGACCTTGTATAATCAATAAGTTAATTGCTTTTGTTAAAGATAGAATAAATACGGTACAGCTAATGGTGCTAAAGGCCCAATATCAGCCCATTAAGCAGTAAGAATTAGAACAATAGAGACCCAAGATTGGCTCTCTAAATGTTCTTGGAAAGGGGGGAATGTTGAGAGCAGGGTAGTATCTGTGCTGCTAACTGTCTCAAGGACAAACAGGACTGGTGGGCCCCTGTGCTCACCAAGGTTGTTAAGAGATATTTGTCCGAGGAATGTGTGGTTGCCTGGAGACTTTATCCATCAAGGACGGGAGTGGGGCTTAGCCCCGACTCATCTCCTGCATAGTTCACCCCTTCCCTCCTCCCTTCTTCCACTAGGACCGTTCAGTTCTGGCAGGACCCAATGAAAATCAAATAGATTGGCCGGACCCAACCAGAGGAGGACTAATGTTTAGCTGTTCAAATGTTAACCAATTAAAAGAACACTGTAAAACTGCATGCCTTTCATTATAAAAACCCTGCTAACGAGGGCTGGGGGCCTCTCTTAGCATCACCGGTTAAGGACGCAGGGGACCAGGCTCGAACTTGCTAATAAATGACTCTTTGCTACTTGCATTGATCGTGGTCTCTGGTGGTCTTTGTGGGGTCTCGAGCCTTTGGGCACAACAATAGGGCTCACTGCTTACCCTAGCTTTTCCTGATGTTAGTTTTCTCTAAGGAGAAACTAAAAACGTTTGACTCAGATAGGATGAAAGAAATTATCTCTATTTGTGTGTGTTTATGTTTGTGTGTGTTTGCTAACATTTACTTTGTGATCTAGAAGATGGTCTATTTTAGAAGTTGTTCCATGTGTAACTGAGAATGAAGTACATTTGGTCACTGATGTATAAAATATTCTACAGATGTCTGTTAGGTCAATTTGACCAATGATATTTTTTAGTTCTGAAGAATCTTAAGTTTATGTTTTGATTCTCTAATAGTGAGAAAGATGTGTTAAAATCACCCACTATTACTGTATTTTGATTTATTTGATTCTTAATATTAAGAAGGGCTTGTTTCATGTATATAGATGTATCATTGTTTGGTACATAAGTATTTAAAATCATGGTATCTTGTTGTTAGATAATTCCCTTAACTAGTGTCCTTCTTTGTTTCTTCTGATTAATATTGGCCTGAAGTCTACTTTGTTTGATATAAGAATAGCTATGCTTGTTTGTTTATGTCTACTATTTGCATAGTATATCTTTTCCTGTCTTTTCACCTTCAGTCTGTGAATGTCTATGTCTGTGAGTCTTTTGCTAATGACATATTATTGGGTCTTGTTTTTTAATCCAATTTGCCAATCTATGTGTTTTGATTGAAGAGTGTAGACCATTAATATTCAATGTTATTATAGAGAGAAAATTTTTATTTCTATGGTTATAATTTATTTTAATGCTTGATTCAGACTTGATTCTCCTTTAATTGTCTAGTCTTTGAGTGAAATTCAACCCTACGCTGGTTTTCCTTTTTATTTCTTCTTCATGAAATATTTCACTGATTATATTTTATAGTGCAAACTTTGTGGTTAGAGACTCTTTTATTTTCTGCTTATCATGAAAGGTTTTTATTTCATCTTCAATTCAGAATGAAAATTCTACTGGCACATTCTTGGATAGGCAGAATTATTGTTGTCAAAATGACCATACTACAAAAAACATACAGATTCAGTGCAATCCCCATCAAAATACCAAAGATATTCTTCACAGAATTGGAAACAGCAGTTCTAAAATTCATTTGGAAAAATAAGAGATTCAGAATAACCAAAATAACCCTGAGCAAAAGGAGTAATGCTGGAAGCATCACAATAACAGACCTCAAATTATACTACAGAGCTATTGTAACAAAGGCAACATGGCACTGGCATCAGAACAGACGTGAAGTCCAATGGAATAGAATAGAAGACACAGAGACAAACTCACATAAATACAGTTATCTGATCCTAAGCAAAAGTGCCAAAAATATATGGTGGAAAAAAAGTATTTTCAAAAAATGGTGTTGGGAAAACTGGATATTTATATGTAAAAGAATGAAACTTCATCCATATTTCCTCTCTGCACAAAAGTCCACTCAGAGGGGATCAAAGACCAAAGAATTAGGTTAGAAACCCTGAGCTAAAGACAATGTAGACCTGACACTTCAACATCTTAGAGGAATCAACTTCTTTAAATAAGACTCTTAAGTCACACACACAAAAAAGGAATGACATCAAATTAAAAAGCTTCTGCATAGAAAGGGAAATGATTGAGTGTGAAGAGAAGGCATATAGAATGAGAGAAGGCCTTTGCCACCTGCCTCTCAAATAGGGCATTAATATCCAGAATGTATGAAAACCTCAAAAATATTAACAATAAGAAAAAAAAAAACACAAGAAATAACCTAAGTAATAAATGTGCAAAAAACTAAATAAGTACTTCTCAAAATAATAAATTCAAATGGTCAAGAAACATATGAAAAATTCTAGCAATCCTGGAAATGCAGACCAAAACTATGTTCAGATTTCATCTCCCTTTAGTCTGATTGGTTGTTACCAAGAATACAAATAATAATAAGTGTTGGCAAGGATGTGGAGGAAAAAACACACTTCCACATTGTTGGTGAGACTACAAGTTAGTACAACCACTCTGGAAAGCACTGTGGAGATTCCTTAAAGAACGAGGAAGGGAACTACCATGTGACCTGGTTATCCCTCTGCTCTGTGTATATCCAAAATATCTAAAACAAGCATACTATAGGAGTGCAGCCACATCAATGTTTACAGTAGCATAATTCAGAATAGCAAAGCTATGGAATAAACCTAGGTGCTCTTCAACAGATAAATGAATGAAGAAAATGTGGTCTATATACACAACAAAATATTAGACATAGAGAAGAATGAAATTATGGCATTTATGGCATTTGTGGTAAATGAATGGAAGTGGAGAAAATCATAAGTGATTTTAGCAAGATGCAAAAAGTCAATCATCAAAGATTTTCTCTGATATGTGGAAGCTAGTCCAAAGTTTGGGCGAAAAAAGTAAAGAAAAAAAGTGGGAGATTTCATCAAAATAGTATAAAGATCAATGGAAAAGAGAAAGGGGACTGGGGAGAGGGAAGAGGGGAGAGGAACAAAATAAGTGAAGAACAGAGGAATAAATCTCACTTAACTTTCCTCTGTACGTAAGTGAACATACTTTGGTGAATCTCACCATTATGTATCTACAAGACAATAATTAAAATAAAACTATAAGCAAATAGCAGAAAGATCAGTAGAATAGAGGAAAAAGAACAGGGGATAGGAAGAGAACAGGGAAAGGAGAAATACTGGGGACTGAATTAGAGCAAATTTTAGTTTATGCTTTTTTAACTCTGTCAAGGTGAATCCAAATGTTACATATAATTAAAAAGAAGCAGGTAAAAACTCCTTTGACTATTTAAATAATTATAAAATTTGCTTTAATTAGTTATACATGACAGGAGAATGCACTTTGATACATCATATATACTGGAGTGTAATTTCTCATTCTTCTGGTTATACAGGATGTACAATCCCACCGGTCATATGGTTATAAAGTACACAGGGTAATAATATCTGATTCATTTTAATATCCTTCTTATTCCATACCCCCACCCTCCCTTCAATCCCCTCTACCTAATCTATAGTTGAAGTTCTGTTATTGCAATACCCCCAGCTTCATTTTTCCTGCGAAGGATTGCTTTAGCTATTCTGGGTTTCTTATTCTTCCAAATGAATTTCATGATTGCTTGTTCTATTTCTGTAAGGTACGTCATTGGGATTTTAATTGGAATTGCATTAAATCTGTATAGCACTTTTGGTAGTATGGCCATTTTGACAATATTAATTCTGCTTATCCAAGAACATAGGAGATCTTTCCATCTTCTAAGGTTTTCTTTAATTTCTTTCTTTAGTGTTCTGTAGTTCTCATTGTAGAGGTCTTTCACCTCTTTTGTGAGATTGATTCCTAAGTATTTTATTTTTTTCAAAGCTATTGTGAATGGGTAGTTTTCCTAACTTCTCTTTCTAAAGATTCATCACTTATGTATAAAAATGCATTAGATTTATGAGCATTGATCTTATATCCTGCTACTTCGCTGAATTCACTTATGAGTTCTAAAAGTTTTCTGGTGGAATTTCCTGGTTCCTCTAAGTATATAATCATATCATCAGCAAATAGGGATAGTTTGAGTTCTTCTTTTCCTTTTCATATCCCTTTAATTTCTTTGGTTTGTCTAATTGCTCTGGCTAGAGTTTCAAGGACGATATTGAAAAGAAGTGGTGAAAGAGGGCATCCCTGCCTTGTTCCAGAATTTAGGGGGAATGCTTTCAGTTTTTCACCATTTAGAATGATATTGGCCATGGGCTTAGCATAGATGGGCTTTACAATGTTAAGGAACGTTCCCACTATCACTATTTTTTCTAGTGTTTTGAGCATGAAGGGGTGCTGTATTTTATCAAATGCTTTTTCTGCATCTTTTGAAATAATCATGTGATTCTTGACTTTAAGTCTGTTGATATGGTGAATTACATTTATTGATTTCCTGATGTTGAACAAACCTTGCATCCCTGGGATGAAACCAACTTGATCATGGTGCACTATCTTTTTAATATGTTTTTGTATGCGATTTGCTAAAATTTTGTTGAGAATTTTTGCGTCGATGTTCATTAAGGATATTGGTCTAAAATTTCCTTTCCTCCATGTGTCTCTGTCTAGTTTAGGTGTCAGGGTGATACTGGCTTCATAGAATGAGTTCGGGAGAGTTCCCTCCTCTTCTATTTCATGGAATACTTTGAAAAGTATTGGAATGAGCTCTTCTTCAAAGGTTTTGTAGAACTCGGCCGAGAACCCATCAGGTCCTGGACTTTTCTTTGTTGGTAGGCTTTTGATGACTTCTTCTATTTCATTATTTGAAATTGGTCTATTTAAATTGTGTATGTCCTCCTCTTTAGTTTAGGCAAATCATATGTCTCTAGAAACTTGTTGATATCTTGAAAATTTTCTATTTTGTTGGTGTATAGATTTTCAAAATAGCTTCTAATTATGTTTTGTATTTCAGTCATGTCTGTTGTGATATTTCCTTGTTCATTCTGAATTTTGGTGATTTGGGTTTTCTCTCGTCTTCTCTTTGTTAGTGTGACCAAGAGTTTATCATTTTTTTAAATTTTTTTGAAGAACCAACTATTTATTTTGTCAATTTTTTGTATTGTTTCTTTTGTTTCAATTTTGTTGATTTCAGCTCTGATTTTAACTATTTCCTGTCTTCTACTGCTTTTGGTGTTGGTCTGTTCTTTTTCTAGGGCTTTGAGCTGTAGTGTTAGGTCATTTATTTGTTGAGTTTTACTTTTTTAATTAAATGCGCTCCATGAAATAAATTTCCTTCTAAGTACTGCTTTCATAGTGTCCCAGAGATTTTGATATGATGTTTCTTTGTTCTCATTTACCTCTAAAAATTTTTTAATTTCCTTCCTAATATCTTCTGTTATCCATTCATCATATAAGAGCATATTGTTTAATCTCCAGGTGTTGGAGTAATTTCTATTTTTTACTCTTTCATTTATTTCTAATTTCAATCCATTATGATCTGATAGAATACAAGGTAGTGTCTCTATCTTCTTGTATTTGCTAACATTAGCTTTGTGGCATAATATATGGTCTATTGTAGAGAAGGATCCATGTGCTGCTGAGAAGAAAGTGTATTCACTCTTCGTTGGATCGTATTTTATATAAATGTCTGTTAAGTCTAAATTATTGATTGTGTTATTGAGCTCTATGGTTTCTTTGTTCAATTTTTGTTTGGAATATCTGTCCAGTGATGAGAGAGGTGTGTTAAAATCACCCAGTATTATTGTATTATGGTCTATTTTGTTTCTGAGATTGAGAAGGATTTGTTTGACATACATGGATGAGCCACTGTTTGGGGCATAGATATTTATGATTGTTATGTCTTGCTGATTTATGGTTCCCTTAAGCAGTATGAAATGTCCTTCTTTATCCCTTCTTACTAACTTTGGCTTGAAGTCCACATTATCTGAAATGAGGATGGATACCCCAGCTTTTTTGCTGAGTCCATGTGCATGGTATGTTTTTCCCCATCCTTTCACCTTTAGTCTATGGGTATCTCTTTCTATGAGATGAGTCTCTTGTGGGCAACATATTATTGGATCTTTCTTTTTTATCCAATCTGCCAGTCTATGCCTTTTGATTGATGAATTCAGGCCATTAATATTCAGGGTTATTATTGATATATGATTTGTATTCCTGGTCATTTGACTCATTTTATTTATTTATTTGTTTATTTTTGTCACGACTTGGTTCCTCTTTATTTGGGAGTTCCTTTAGGATAGCTCCTCCCTTTGCTGATTTGCTTCTTTGTTTTTCATCTCTTCCTCATGGAATATTTTGCTGAGAATGTTCTGTAATGCTGGATTTCTTTTTGTATATTCTTTTAGCTTTTGTTTATCATGGAAGGATTTTATTTCATCATCAAATTTGAAGGTAAGTTTTGCTGGGTATAAGATTCTTGGTTGGCATCCATTTTCTTTCAGAGCTTGAAAAATGTTGTTCCAGGCTGGTGTCGAAACACCCGGACTGAGAAAAAATATAAGGGTAAGTTCACATAAGTTTTCAAATCAAGAAAAATTAGTTTGAGAGTTCAAAAGGTGAGACGTCTCGAGGTTCGCGGAGCAGCGACAATTCATTACAGGAGGTTCCCCAGCAGAGGGACAATTCATTACAGGAGGTTCCCCAGCAGAGGGACAATTCATTACAGGAGGTTCCCCAGCAGAGGGACAATTCATTACAGGAGGTTCCCCGCAGAGGGACAATTCATTACAGGAGGTTCCCCAGCAGAGGGACAATTCATTACAGGAGGTTCCCCAGCAGAGGGACAATTCATTACAGGAGGTTCCCCAGCAGAGGGACAATTCATTACAGGAGGTTCCCCAGCAGAGGGACAATTCATCACAGGAGGTTCCCCAGCGGAGGGACAATTCATCATAAGAGGTTCCCCAGAGGAGGGACGATTCATCATAAAAGGTTCCCCGTGGGAGGGACGATTCAAGTGGTACCAAACTGTGTGCGTGTGTGAGTGAGCGTGTGTGCGTGCGCGCGCCTGTCTTTTGTTTATGTGTTTAAACTAGTAAACTACCTCGTAGTCATGGGAACGGATCTGTCTAAGATTAGAATGCAGCGGCCTCTTAGAGAACTTTTAAAAAATCACGGAACCCCATTGAAGGCAAACACGGCCTTAAAGTTTCTAGATACTGTAGAGAAAGTCTCTCCGTGGTTTTTAGACGAGGGATTATTAAATCTTCCTCAGTGGGAACAGCTAGGAGAGGATTTGCGTGACGCGGAGAGACGCGAGCCTTTGCCAATGGGAACTCTGCCAATATGGTCACTTGTTAAATCTTGTTTGATGCAGCAAGGTAAATCAAAAAACCCTTTTAGGGACTTAAAGGGGCCTTTAGAAGAAGGAAGTCAGATCTTAGAAGAAATTAAAGAGGAACGATCATGTTCTCAGACTTTAGAAAGAGAAAATTATATGGAAAGAGAAAGTTCTGAGGAAGAACTTACTGGGGAGGAGCTTGAGGAAGCTATGGGAAAGTTAAGCGTGCAACCTGAGCGCCATCTAGCGTCTAAACGGCTTAGTACACCTATTGCCCCCAGAAGGCTTAGTACACCTATTGCTTCCAGTGCACCACCTATGGAGTTTAAGGAAAAGGAAAACCATAGCAGACATAGAGGGTGGGCCTCCTTACAGAATGCTACATATCCAGTATTTGAGGATGCTCAAAATCAAAGATTTCATCAGCTATTAGATTTTAAAATGGTTAAACAGCTAAAAGAAGCAGTGAGCACTTATGGGCCTCAATCGGCTTTTACAGTCTCACTGGTAGAGACCATGATGTCTTTAAATATGCTACCTTTGGATTGGACTAATTTAGCTAGAGCAACCTTGTCAGGGGGACAGTATCTTATGTGGAAAACAGCTTGGCAGGAAATTTCAATGGACACTGCAAGGCGCAATGCAGCTTCAGGGAATCCGCAGGTAGACAGAGACATGTTGATGGGAACAGGGCCTTATGAGGGAGTCCAGGCACAGATTAATTATCATCCTGCAGTGTATGCTCAAATTGCTGTGGCTGCCATTAAAGCATGGAAAACCCTACAAGGGTCAGGAGATTTACAAGGACAGTTGTCAAAAGTTACCCAAGGAAGTAATGAGCCCTATGCAGACTTTGTTGATAGATTAATTCAAACAGCTTCTAGAATTTTTGGATATGCTGATCAAGCAATGCCCTTAATAAAACAGTTAGCCTACGAACAAGCCAATAAATGGTGTAAAGATGCCATCAGGCCATGGAGAAATAAAGATTTGACTACTTATTTAAGAGTCTGCAAAGACATTAATGAGGCCTCTGGAAATAGTGCTGCATTTATTGCTGCACTCGACAGACAAACCTCTGTTCTTGCCACAGCATTAGAACAAAGAGGAGGGAGTAAAAAAGGAGGACCTCCTGGTTCCTGCTTCACATGTGGACAAATGGGACATTTCAAAGCATGTTGCCCTTCCAAGAACAATGGCCAAGGAAAGGGGCCTAAGTTATGTCCGCGGTGTAAAAGAGGAAATCATTGGCTTAATGAATGTTATTCTGTTAGGGACAATGAAGGGAATCCTTTACCAACTAACCCCAAGTTACAAAAAAACGGGGTGAGGGGCCCGCCCCGGGGCCCACAACAAATATACGGGGTGATTCAACAAGTGCCACGACAGTGGTATCCTCCAACCGAGAAGGGAATGAAGCTCAGGAAAGAAGAGCCACCTCAGGAAGTGCAGGATTGGACATCTGTGCCACCTCCAGACTCGTATTAACCCCTGATATGGGTGTACAAATTGTAGACACAGATTGGGAAGGAAATATTCCGGCAAATTCAGTAGGATTGCTTCTAGGCAGAAGTTCTTCTACCTTAAGAGGTCTTATAGTCCACCCAGGAGTAATTGACCCTGATTTTCAAGGACAAGTTAGGGCTATGGTTTATTCACCCAAAGGAATTACAGTCATTTCTCCAGGAGATAGGATAGCACAAATGTTAATTTTACCTAGTCAGCATTCCTTGTGGCCTAGTAAGAAGACAATAAGGGGAACTAACGGATTTGGGTCTACAGGAGGACCCTGGGCTAATTTTACTGTGGACCTCCAAGATAGGCCCATAATGCAGTTAATAGTGGGACATAAACCTTTTATAGGATTACTGGACACAGGAGCTGATAAAAGTATAATAAGTGAAGCAGTTTGGCCCAAAGGTTGGCCTGTAGTTACAGCTAATCAAAATTTACAAGGTTTGGGTGTGGCTCAATCACCTAACCAGAGTGCTGCTTCGCTGTCCTGGAGGGATAATGAAGGCCATTCAGGGATTTTTCAACCATATATCTGTAAAATACCTATTTCCTTATGGGGGAGGGATGTCTTAACTCAAATGAATGCTAAATTAACAACAAATATTAATTCTAAACCTGTGACACATATGATGAAAAAGATGCAATATACAGAAAATCAAGGGTTAGGTCGAGAACAACAGGGATCACTACAACCCTTGCCCTTACCTCCTCCAAAAAATGATTTCAGAGGGCTGGGTTTTATATAGGGGCCACTGTTATTACACCAATTCCAATAGTTTGGAAAAATGATGAGCCACAATGGATTCAACAGTGGCCCCTTACTACAGTAAAGTTAGAAGCGGCTCATAAATTAGTACAAGAACAAGTACAGGCAGGACATTTACAACCTTCCACTTCTCCCTGGAATACTCCCATCTTTGTTATTAAAAAAAGGTCTGGAAAGTGGAGACTATTACATGATTTAAGAGCCATTAATGCACAGATGTTCCCTATGGGTCCTATACAACGGGGATTGCCTTTAATTACAGCTTTACCTAAAAATTGGCCCACTGTCATTTTAGATTTAAAAGATTGTTTTTTCTCAATCCCATTACATAGAAGGGATTGTTGGCGATTTGCTTTTACCTTACCTTCTCTCAATCATGCACAGCCTGACCAAAGATTTGAGTGGACTGTGTTGCCTCAAGGCATGACTAATAGTCCCACATTATGCCAAATGTATGTAGATAAAGCCTTAAAACCTACAAGAGACAATTTTCCAGACTTGTTGATTTATCATTATATGGATGATATCCTTATCTGCCACAAAAACAAACAATTCTTGGAAAAGGCTTTGCAATTTTTAATTTCCACTTTACAACAGTATGGTTTAAATATTTCTCCAGAAAAGCTACAAATGGGAGAAACTCAAGAATATCTAGGTACTAAGCTTACAGCTACTATGGTAAAGCCTTTAAAATTAACCATTAGAACCGATAAGCTTAAAAATCTAAATGATTTTCAAAGACTCCTTGGAGATATAAATTGGATTAGGCCATATTTAAGAATTACCACAGGAGAGCTAAAACCTCTATTTAATATACTTAAAGGAGACCCTAATCTCCATTCTCCGAGAGTCCTTACTTCGGAAGCACAAAAGGTTCTCACGTTGGTAGAACAGAGATTACAATCAGATTATACAGAAAGATGTGATCCATCCCAACCTCTAATGTTGATTATTATCCCAGGACAACATAGCCCATATGGAATTCTATGGCAAGGAGGACCTTTACAGAGTATCAATCTCCCAGCATCGCCCACAAAACAGTTATAAACATTTCCTAAGGCAATAGCTCAGTTGATATACAAAGGGTTGGAAGCCTGTATTACCATATTTGGAAGTCACCCTAAGGTTATTATTATTCCCTATACTAAACTACAAATGCAGTGGTTGATTCAGCATGATGATGATTGGGCTATTTTATATTGCTCAGCCACAGCAACATTTGATAATCATTATCCTAAACATCCATGGATACAATTTTGTAAAAATACTCCAATTGTATTTCCAAAAATTACAAAGACGCAGCCTTTGCATCATTGTCAAACAATATTTACTGATGGATCTAAAAATGGAGTGGGAGCAGTAATAGTTGGAGATAAAACTGAAACCATCATTCTCCCTTCCTCATCTGCCCAAGTAGTAGAGCTTGCTGCAGTAGTCTTAGCTTTTAATATCATGAAAGATCAACCTTTTAATCTGTTATCTGACAGTTATTATATAGTACAATCAGTACCTTGTTTAGAAACTGTGCCTTATATTCCCGATGGATCCACAGTTGCTCCTTACTTTCGAACCTTACGTGCCCTAATTTTAGACCGCAAATACCCCTTTTATGTAGGACATATTAGAGCTCATTCTGGCCTACCAGGACCACTTGCCAAGGCAAATGCTAAGGCTGATAAAGCCACAAAAACCATCTTTGCTTTTACACTATTTGAACAAGCTAAGATGTTTCATTCACAATTTCATGTTAATTCTACTACTCTTAGAAGAAAGTTCAATATTTCTAAAGATGTTGCTAGACAAATTGTTAAAACATGTCAACATTGTGCCACCCTATTGCCAGTACAGTCTGTTGGAGTAAATCCCAGAGGACTGTTACCTAATCATATTTGGCAAATGGATGTAACTCATATTCCTGAATTCGGTACTGTAATGTATGTACATGTTTCAGTAGACACCGCTTCAGGAGTAATTATGGCCTCAGCTCACACTGGTGAAAAGGTTAAAGATGTTATACAACATTGTTTACAAGCATTTGCAGCCTGGGGCATTCCAAAAATCATCAAAACTGATAATGGGCCAGCTTACACATCCAAAAGTTTTCTTCTATTCACAAAAAATTTTGGTATACAACTTATCACAGGAATTCCTTATAATCCTCAAGGACAAGGAATAGTGGAACGCACTCATTTAACATTAAAAAATTGTTTAATAAAACAAAAAGGGGGAATAGGTGCTGACTTTAGAGCACCTAAAGACAAACTAAATTTAGTACTTTTTATTTTAAATTTTTTAAATGTGGACAAAAATGGAAGCACGGCTGCAGAGAGACATGCTAATCCCACAAGTACTCAAATGTGGGTAAAGTGGAAAGATATTCTCACAGGTACATGGAGAGGTCCAGATCCAGTTCTTCGGTGGGTCCGAGGGTCTGTTTGTGTCTTCCCACAGGATCAACAAACACCAATTTGGATACCTGAAAGGTTGACCAGACTGGTACATCAAAGTAATGATGAAGAACATCGTGCTGATAAGCGCCCTGCTAATGACGATGTTGACACTGGTGAAGACACGAGAATTATGGGCGATAGTTAAAGCCTGGCCATATCCTTTACCGTTAACTAATACTTCCTCTTTACTTCCTCCATTGTTCACCACCAATGCGGCTACAGGATTACCCACCACGTCTTTTGATCCAGCTACTCATCTATATAATTTTTCCACTTTCTCCCTTCCTGGAACCTTGTGCTTTGATATACCTGAAGATAATGCTATTAGTAGTAATGACTTTAACCCTTGTATTGTTCTCCAAAAGCAGGTACAGGGTTTCTTTACATCTAAGGATTCTCCTGATGATCTACCCCAAGGCTATAATACGCTTGGCGTTCACTTTGGTAATGGTACACAAATAACCACATCAATGGAATATAGGGAAGGGGCAGCCACTTTGATTACAGGACTTATACCTCACAGATTACCACTTCCCACTAATGGATTTAAAACTCCTAGACTTTTTCCTCCATGTAAACCAAAATTTTCCACACTTCCTACCTGGACAGGTTGTCAAGATGCTGAGCAAGCAGCTCCAGTTCAACATGGATTTTTCTTCACACCAAATTTTACTTCTCAGCGTACTACTGATGACTTTCATGATTATGACGGCAAATCTGGCGGAAGATGCACTAACCCCTTTGATAATTGGTTGCTATTTACCTCGACTTCAGGATATACTAACTTACAACCCTTTTTTGCTCTTAAAGGAGGTTCTTTCAGACAATGCGAATGGACTTCTAGGAAGTGGACTGGAATTGACAAGAGTGGAGCTAAGACTACTACTAATTGTACTCAAAATCTTTCATTCTTGCCCACCCCAGTCTGTGTGTTCCCTCCTTTTATGTTTTTACTAACTAACACTAATAGCACAAATCTTAATTGCTCTCAATCTAGATGCTACCTTTCTCAATGTTGGAATGCTACCAATTTCTCCCGAGCAGTCGTCATGCGAATTCCTACTTTTCTGCCTATGCCAGTTTCTGTTACAGATGATGAATTGCCAGTATTGCTTTCCAGAAATAAGAGGGACTTTGGAATCACCGTAGCAGTCATTACCACCATAGTTGCATCAGCAGCAGCAGTCGCCGCAGCAGCTGTAGCCTTGACGACATCAGTACAGTCAGCAACTAAGCTTAATGAAGTGGTCCAGCAGACAGCTACTGCTCTGTCTACTCAACAAACAGTGCATCAACACCTAAAAGCAGGACTACTTTTGGTGAACCAGCGTGTGGACTTACTTCAAGAACAAATGGACCTTTTACAAGAACTGTTAAGCGTGGGGTGTATTTATCATCTGCCGGGACTGTGCATTACACCTGTAGCTTATCATAATCTTAGTTATGCAGCAAATTTGTCTAAAATCATATCTACTCAGCTACGTGCCAATTGGTCTTATAAATTTGATAATCTTACTGCCATTCTTAGATCACAAATTGTTAGCCTTAATTCTACTAGAGTTAATGTAGCCCCTATATCTGAAATGCAAAATTGGTTATCTTCTTCCTTCAGTTTTGTAAAGCAATGGGCAGGAATGGGAGCATTGTGTGTGTTTATGATCATTGCAATTATCTTCCTCACACGCTTTATCATGCGTATACGCCAAGTTCATGCCAGAGATCGCATCATTTTCCATCAAGCCATGATGGCCTTAGAGGCTGGCAGCCCTCCTCAAGTCTGGCTGAGCATGCTGGATCGGTAGTCAACGACGGGTAAGGAAGGAGGTAACCACGTACCGACCTAAGACAGGAGCTGTAGCATGCTCTGCAGTTATCCGATGACGGGTAAGGACGATGGTTGACCACTCCGCCTAAGACAGGCACGATCCCAAGCCAGCATTCTTTTAATAAATAAAAAAGGGGGAGCTGTCGGGGTGCCGCGGACCCCCAGCCCTTCGGCGTGGCCAAGATGGCGCCTGGCAAGGTGCCAAGGAAGTGCCGAGAACAAAACCAGGTACCTCCAGCAGACTAATACTCTCTGCCAACAAGTGGCGTATTTTGAGGAAGTTAATGTGATTGGTCATGGATCCTCGTGGATACTGCATGATCGCTATATCCACACTATTATGCTCCATTACTGTCCATGCTTTTCCCTCGTGATCTATAAGCTGATTGGTTGATGTATGTAATGTAAGGCACTTGCAAGAGCGGCCAGTGCTGGCCAGCCAGAAGAAGCAGACTGCAGAAAATAAAGAACTTGCCCTGATCCGGTTTCGTGTTTCTCTGCGGGCAGGGGACGCGACACCAGGCCCTTTTAACTTTTAAGGTCTGGATTGAAAAATCTGCTGATATCTGTATTGGTTTCCCCCTGAATGTAATTTGGTTCTTTTCTCTCACAGCCTTAAAATTCTGTCTTTATTTTGTATGTTAGGTATTTTCATTATAATGTGTCTTGGTGTGGGTCTGTGTATCTGGAGTCCTATAAGCCTCTTGAACTTGATTTTCCATTTCATTCTTCAGATTTGGGAAGTTTTCTGATATTATTTCATTGAATAGATTGTTCATTCCTTTGGTTTGTTTCTCTAAGCCTTCCTCAATCCCAATAATTCTTAAATTTGGCCTTTTCATGATATCCCATAGTTCTTGGAGATTCTCTTCATGATTTCTTACCATCTTCTCTGTTTTGTCAACTTTGTTTTCAAGGTTAAATATTTTTTCTTCAATATCTGAGGTTCTGTCTTCCAGGTGTTCTATCCTATTGGTTGCGTTTTTATGGAGTTCTTAATTTGGTTTATTGTTTCCTTCATTTCAATGATTTCTTTTTGGTTTTTTTTCAATATCTCTAACTCTTTATTTAAATGATCTTTTGCTTCCTGTATTTGCTCTTTTAACTGTCGATTGGTGCGATCATTCAATGCCTGCATTTGCTCTTTCATTTCATCGTTTGCTTCCCTTATCATGTTAATTATGTACATTCTGAACTCCCTTTCTGACATTTCTTCTGCCATGCTGTCATTGGATTTTATTGATGTAACATCTAGATTTGTTTGAGGCATTTTCTTCCCTTGTTTTCTCAAGTCGTTCAGGTATCAGTGGACTGCTGAGATGTTGCAGATTTTCTCTCTTGACTTATAATGTCCCTGAAGATTTCTAGTATATGTCCTCTTAGCCTTAAGTAGCCTGAAGTTTTGGAGGAAGTTGATAATGTGGTGCTCTCCAAGGAAGCTTCCTCTCTAGGGGTGGTGGCCTTCAGGTGGGGTGTATTCCCTGCTAGTGGGCAGACTTGCCTCCATTTGTTGACCAATGGTCAACCAAAGGGGAACTAGGTTGCAGGCTGAGGTAAGGCCTGTTTGTGCCTGTGTCTCTGGTTTTACTGTCCTTGTGGGAAAACCTCACCTGGTGGTGAAGATTCACCCAATGGGGAGGTTTCACTTGTCAGTTCCCCTCCTGGAGGTTCCCCTCAATCCACAACTCCCGCCTGGGCAAGGCAGCTTTCCCAGGAAATGTTCCCAGGGGCCCAGACCAACCTCCTGGGCCTGGGAGCCTCACCCTTCGCAGACGAGTCTCCTTAGGTTGCCCCTCCTCAGAGAAGCTGTCCTGGAACCTTTGCTCTGCCCCTCAGCTTGTCTCTGTGCAGCTCTTCCACCAAGAAGCCACCTAGGTCCCCGGACCGTGCTTTGCACCTAATCGCCTGGCTATGTGACCCTTCCTCTGAGCAGCCACCTGGAGCCTCATACAGATACTCCCAACCCCTGCAACCCGCCACATGCCTCTTCCTCCAGGCAGTCACCCGCTTTTCTGTGTGTTCGCTTGGAGACCAAGCAACTCACTGTGCACCTCCTCCTCAGGGCAACCCCCCTGCCCCCGTTGTTCAGGAGGTTGCTCTGAGTCCAAACAGCTTGCTGCCCAGCTCTTCCTCTGGGCAGATGCCAGAGTCCTGGTGGGTTGCTCCGAAACCAAGTATTGTGCTGAGCGGCCTCCTCTGCAAAGTTCCCAGCTGTCTGTGTTCACTGCTCCAGCGGGGGGAAGGGTATCATGCCGCCTGGGCTGGGCAGTCTTCCTCTGCAATGTTCCCAGGGGCCCAGACCTACCTCCTGGGCCTGGGAGCCTCACCCTTCGCAGAAGAGTCTCCTTAGGCTGCCTCTCCTCAGAGAATCTGCCCGCAGTCCTGGAAACTTCACTCTGTCCCTCAGCTTGTCTCTGCAGCTCTTACACCCAGAAGACACCTAGGTCCTGGGACACTGCTCTGCACCTAATCGCCTGCCTATGCGGCCCCTCCTCTGGGCACTTGCCGAAGCCCGGCAGGTTACTCTGAAACCAAGCGCTGTGCTGAGCGGCTTCCTTTGCAAAGCTCCCAGTTGTCCGTGTTCACTGCTCCAGCGGGGGGAGGGCCGTCTCGCCAGGCAACTCTACTTAACAAAGTTTCCTGTGTTCCGGGACTACCACCCCATCCTGGACGCCTCCCCAACAGAAGAGACTCACCCGGCGGCTTTGAGTTGGTCCCAAGTCTCTCAATATCTTCTCTTTTGAATCCTGAGTCCTGGAGCAACATGAAATGCAGCCACCCTCTAGTCCGCCATCTTGAAAAACCCCTCCATACTGCTTTTGAGTGGCTGCACCAATTTGCAATTCCATCCAGCAATGCCTGAGTGTACATTTTTGCCAATCTCCTGGCCAATATTTATTGTTGTTTGTATTCTTGCCAAGTGCCATCCTGACTGGGGCAAACTGAAATTTTAGAGTAGTTTACATATGCATTTCTCTAATTGATACAGATGTCGAACATTTTTTCTTATATTTGTCTATAAATTTTACTTCTTCTTCTATGAAGTGTATGTTCTGTTCCTTAGCCCATTTATTGATTGGGTTATTTTTACTTTTGGTGTTAAGTTTTTTGAGTTCCTTATATATTCTGGAGATTAGTAATCTATCTGAAGTCCATTCTGTAGGCTCTCTCTTCACATTATTGATTGTTTCCTTTGTTGAGAAGAAGCTTTTTAATTTGAATCCATTCCACTTATCAATTCTTTAATTTTCTTCTTGTGCTTTCGGAGTCTTGTTAAGAAAATCAGATCCTAAGCTGACGTGGTGAATTTTCTTCTATTAGGCACAGCATTTCTGGTCTAGTATCTAAGTCTTTGATCCACTTTGAGTTGAGATTCAAAATGGCATGTTATTTGCACCAAAACAGACATGTAGACCAATGGTACAAAATAGAAGACACAGAGACAAATCCACATAAATACAATTATCTCACACTAGACAAAGGTGCCAAAAACATTCACTGGAGAAAAGATATCCTATTCGATAAATGGTGCTGAGAAAATAGGAAAACCACATGTAACAAAATGAAATTAAATCCATTTTTCTCACCCTACAAAAAACTCAACCCCTTTGACTCTTCATCTCCAATTTCTTATATTGAGAAAGTAAACTTGATTTGCTATATAAGTGGGCCACAATGAAAGTATACTGAAAAATCTGGGTTTAATCTCTGTACTTGACATAATTTACTGAGGAGTCAATGCTTTTCTTGTAATATTTGACTGTTATTTAACATTGGAGAAGGACAGGCTTGCACTCCTGTTCTTTATTTAATAAGCTTTCCTTTGCAGAGAAGTTTTTGTGAAAACTGTATAATATGTACTGGTGTAGTGTGTTCCTTGTCACACAATTTATAAAACTGCTTTATTCTAGGTGAAATATACTTTAAAATACTTAGATGAAATAAATATTAACTTCTAAATCACACCCTAAAATGAAGTAGTTTATATTATTTTATTTCATCTGCAAAATTATGAAATTTATCTCAAGTGGCTAGAAATACAACCAGAAAAATACCAAAATTTTCATCGAAATACTTTTTTTAAAACCATGCAATTAATGTGTTATTTAACAATTTCTTTCAGATTTCTTGGCATATGCAAGATGCAAAGTTTATTCCTCGGAAGAGCTAAAAGAGACAAACACATAAACAAATAATAGTAAAATAAGGTGATACATAGTCTCTCTCTTTCCTCCAGTCAGAGAAGGCTTCCCACTAGTGGTGCCACTATGGGATAAGGTTGCATTGCCTACCTTTCTGTCGCTATGCCAGTGGGTAGCTATGGAAATTCTTGAAGAAGAAAGAAAGGAGAAAGCTATAATAATTTCATTTTTTAAAAATTTCTCAATGTGTAATAAAGAGTCTTGCATATAACAAACCAATATATACTTACTATTGTTCATTCAATTTGTTGGTGACATTAGCTTCACTGTCCAGCTTGAAATAAAAATGATTCAGTGAGGTTATCTTTCAGTCCATAGGAGAAATACAAGCTCAAGCATGTCATAAGGTCTAATAGCTACTAGTTTTCCTTTCCTGGGTTTGTTCCTGCCAGTTTATATGTGAATACATAATCTAACATTGTGAATCCCAGTTGCCATAAAATAATTTGCAAAACTGCTTTGCTGAAGATTTATATGCTGATTGCTATAATCCTACTGACAGTGTGTGAAAAGATATACCTAACAAGTCTTCTAATGATGTAAAAATGCCCAAATATAACAGGAATAGAAACAAAAGTAGACAATTGCTTTGGTGACATTTCACAAGGTCACCTTGGATATAAATAGGCTTAGGTCATCTTTTTCCCAGTCTACATGAAGTTAGGGGATGCACACACCAGAAATCAATGAGTGAGGATCCCCATTGTTGAGCCAGAGGCACTCAGTTCTGTAATATGCATCAGACACACCAGCTACAAGGCCTTGATGTTCCCAAACTATCAGTTGGAAGAATAGGGTTGTCACAAGATTTCAATTCCCTAACATTAAGGAGGAAAACATGTAAGTGAATAAAATGTTAAAAATAATTTAAGGAAGACAACAAACCAGTACAAACCTTACTCATCTGAAGGTTCAATGCGTTTTCCAGTATTATTATTACTGTTATTTTAAAAAATGATTAATGGCAATCTAAAGTGTTAGTTTCAAAGTGATGAAAAATGTGCATCAGTTCACACACATACATATGAAATTTTTTGAAGTGGGTACAAAAAACCTCTATTTTACATAGATTCTATTATTAGTAAATCTAAAATTTCATTTTTCATAGCATTTATAGTCAGTACAAAAGTCTGGTACCCACCAATGACCAAGAAATATAAGTCTGAATATATGTAGTAATCACTCCCTAGCTGATAGCCCATTCATAGTGCAGGAGTTGAACTGATAACACAGAGGATTTGAAATACATATTCTCCTATCTACTAACATATACCATGACTTTCCCTCTGAACATACTCCTTCCCCATGCTGATTCAGAACTATGTTTCTCTATTAATAAAATGATTAAATTTATTCTGGAGTTAGAACACGTGTTTCAAAATCCTTGCATTGACTGTCAGTAGATGTCAAACTGAGTGAGAAACCTGACCTTGTGTGCGTCTTTTATCTCACTTGTAAAATAGAAGTAATGAATTCTCTGTGTGTGGTTATAAGAATTGCATGATTTAATTTATAATGACTCATAATTTGCATGTCCAATAAGTGATAGCTATTGATTGTTGTTAGTGGAAATTCAGCTTAATGAACAAACCCCAGCCACAAATAATCTTGACTAAGTAGAACATTGGAGTTAGAAATAAACTGAAAGACAGGACCTATAACATTCACTTTCAAGTAATATGAAAAGACCAATAAAAGATGGTTCTTTTCTAGAGTGCCCCGGAAGGTAGGACACTCTATGAATATACTCATTATCACTAGAGTATATACTACTGAGTGGAGAAAGAATAAATGAAAGAAGTCATCAGAAAGAAAATCATGAGACAACGTACTGTAATAGAAATTCATAGATAACTACTTTGTTTAAAGAAATAAATATACTTTTGTCCCTATATTCTATTCAAATTTTCAATATCCAGGAAGTCACTTGAAGAGCCATCCTGGCACCAAAGTGAGGCAGTTATCCTGCTGAGTACCCCTCTTAGAAGTCCACCTTTTCCCTGCGAAACACTTCACTGAACACTCTCCAGGAGGTTGGAAGGTTTTAGAGCTATATTATTTATGATTACAAATGAGCTACCATCAACTGTGAATTCTTGCCACCACAATAAAGTGTATGGCTCAGAGGTTAGTGAGATTCCCTATATGAGAGATAGATCATTCAAAAGTCAATTGCTTATTTTTAATAAAATATATGTTCAATTGAATTGTTCCCAGCTAAGAAAGCCTGGCACTTCATCAAGCACCCAGCATATATTTCCCTCGTTAGTTATAAATCTATCCATCTGTACCAATTAAGCAATGGATCCCTGTTGATAAATAAGCATGTTTTTCAAGTTGAGAAGATTTTGCAGTATGATTGGTGAAGATGAAAACTACTCTAATAAAAAATATGAAAGAGATCATAAGTAGAATATCAAATCCTGAAAATTAAACCATAAGTGAAAAGCCTACAAAACAGGGAAGAATGAATTTTTGAAGATATTATTGAAAACGTTGTTTGTCATAGCAAATCAATATTAAAAATTTTCTTGTTAGATATTAAAACAAGAAGCATTACTTTTAAAAAGAGGACATTAATGAGGACATTAATATAAGGCAAAAATCTCATTATGCTGGGAAGATACAGTAATTCTAAAGTTACATGCAACTAATTATGTAACTTTACAAAATATAAAGCAAAAATTGATAGAATTCAAGTGAGAAAGAAAATAATAGTGGGAGATTTTAATACTAAAGAACAAATAGACATTTAAAAATTTCATGTTTTTTGGAAAGTTTTTTATATATATACATATATATGTGTATATATACATGTACACATAAATAAATATAAATATATATTTTTAACTGAAAAAAAATTCAACTCAGGACCTCACATATGCCAGGCAATTGCTCTGCCATGAGCTGCATATTCACCCCTTTTTATTTTTTTTTTTTGAGAGAGGATGTGGCTAGGTTGCCTAGGTTGGGCTTGAACTTGGGATTCTCCTGCCTTAACCTCCACAGTAGCTGGAACTACAGGTGTGTATTATAGGTATATGCCACCATGACCCACATATATACATAATATACATCAACTGTGAGCCATACACTTTATTGTGGTGGCAAGAATAGACTCACAGTTGATGTATATTATGTATATATGTGGGTCATACTCACATATATGTTTATATGTGAATATATATGTACATATACACACATATATATATTTGAGAGTACTTTTTTAAAATAGGGAAGCAATTACTGAAGATGTTAGAAGCATTTACATAAAAATTTTGATTGGAATATCTGCGTATAGGGAATGACTGAATATGAGAGATCAAATAATTTATTTGGAAAGAAAATGGGAATGTAAAAACAAACATCAATATAGCAAAGTTCAGACAGATGACAATTTTGGAAGACCACTCCAAGGAATCAGAAATCCCTATATGAATATCAGAGTCAAGTCAGAAGAGTGTCCTAGCTCTGTGTTGCTCTCTACCTTATTTCAGATATTTGTTTACAAAAATCCTGTAATGTATATATAATCAGATTTATTTTGTGAAACCAGAACTATTAAGATTATTTTTAATGCAAATTCCTCCCTTATGTGATTTGGATTTCTTTCTCTGAGTTCCTAAAACACAATGATATGTACCTGATTACTTTGTAACTGGCAGCACCTCTAGATTTGCAAGCCCTTTAGCTGTGCTGCTGCCCACAGCCATCATTACCTATTGGATTCAGCTTTTCTTAGAGGGCATAATCCATTTTATTTCTTTCTACCTGTATCAGACAAGATGCACTTACATAAATGTGTAGTCTCTATAGTCAAGATGGTGCTTTCAAATGAAAGAATAAGATCAGGTGCACTCAACTATCATTTGAGTAACCTAATTTGAGGACTTCACTTGTGTAAACTTTGAGATCAGAAATGCTCTTAGATGTATACAAGGTGGGAAGCCCTACCTCTTCTGGCTTCTGGGATTAGTAACATCGTTCTAGCAAGAAAGTTTGAGTCTCAACCAGAATCCACAGAGGTTAGGGCCCCATTTCTCCCTTTCAGGAAACTCCTCAGATCTACATGTGGTTCACCAGAGGCCCCAAAAAGTTCTGGAATGCATACCCTTGGCAGTTCTTCCCCATGGGCCAGGTCTCATTCCTTTTGAAGAATCTTATAACATAGTATAGTGACTGACAGGCTAATGTAGGTGATTCAAATCATTCACAGAGATCCAGAATCCCACAATAAACATACTTCTGAATCACTCCCACATACCTCAGGGAAGACTCTATTTGAGATAACCTGGATGCAAGCCATTTTAAAAATAATGTCACTAAACCAAGGTGCTGAGAAATTAAATATTCCTCCCAAAGTTATACAGAAAAGTCCTTTGTCCCTTGACAACAATTTATATTCTTTCCAGTAACTCACATTGAATCATTATTACTTTTACTTTTAGAGAAAAATAAAGGCACATCTGTGGAAAAAAAATATGAAACTAAATTTTTAATTAAAATGTTTCATACACGACAATATTAGTTTGATTGTGGGATTTCAGAAACCTTTTGAAACAAAGAGTGAAAAAAGAATCACTTAAAAATTATATCTCTTAAATTGCATGGTAAGAGATCATAAGACAACTTAAAAGATGAACTATAACTTGAAATAATATTTTCAACACAAGCCAGAAAGATCTAACATTCTTTATGTACAAAAATATTTTAAATTACGATGAGAAATCTAACATAATATTGGACAAAATCTAAAAAAAAAGGAAAGTCAGAGAAAGTCATGTAATTTGCCAGTGAAGAAATGATAAAATATTCAAACTTACTAGTAAGTGGTGAAGGATAAAATAAAATCATGAGATTTTCACCTTTTACACTGACAAAAACTTTTAAAATTGGATAATATAAAATTATGAATGGTGTCAGGAATCAGAATTCTTAGACACTGCCAGTTGGGAGAGGGGCAATGGGTTTAGCAAATCAATCAATCATGTGAATATAAGAATAAATGCATAATCATTTCTATTTTGCTCAGGAAAGAAAATCAATCTTTCAAACAAAATGTCATTTACTACTGCAAATATGTAAATATATATGTGTATACATATATATGTAAAACTTAAAAATACATATATGTAAAACTTAAAAACATTAAATACATTAGCATCAATTCATAGCAAGCAGTACACTTCCTTAATCTCCTTGTTTTATTGTTCCCTTTGCTAGTATTTGAATGTTATTGTCATTGTATTTAAACTGCCTTGATTTTTTGTGCCAAATATGAATTTGTTTCAATTATTTATATTTTTCCTATGTTATTTCATGAAATTTATCCATCCCTGATGGTATATTTAATACCTTGCAAATTAGTCATGCTAGATATTTCATTAAAATCCAGGTTGTTCTCTCTTCCAGATCATTAGAATATTAAATATGTTCATTTCCAAAACAGTGCTCCCTGGGGCACCCATTAACACCTTTATTCTGTGAAATTTAAATTTCAATGAATAAAATCATAAACAATAGCCCTTTTCTTTTTTATTCATAAGAACAATCATCAAAATAAAAACCTAGATAATTCCATTTGTTCAACACATTTAACATGAATTACATATATATAATTATATGTATGAATTATATAATATATAATATATTGCATTTATTATATATAATTTATGTAATATGTAACATTTATGTTATAAATTATACATATTTATACATCATCAAAGGGGAGAAGTCTGAGGGCTATAGGAAATATACATAGATTATTTGCAAAGCAGTCCTACTTTTAAATTACTGTATCATGTCAGGTCAACTTTATTAAAATGGTATCTTTGTAATGTTTAACTTCATTTTTCTGATTATCAAAAACAATATTTAACATTACAGAAATATTAAAATATGCTAAATAAATAAATAGAAAATAAAAGATAAAACTACCAAAGTCTAAGTAGAATTGAGTTCCTATTAATAAATAAATATTATTTGGATGAAAAAACATTTGGCAGGAATACTATGGTATTGTTTACTCTTCCAACACAAACAGCAAATACAATATTCAACACAAATATATTAGAATCAAGTTAGGCATCTTGCTGGTGCCATGCTAACCCTGTTACCAATTACAGCATGCAATCAGAATAACGAAGGATTGACTAGTAAAAAGTAAAAAAATTCCAACTATAACGGCAGACATAACAAATAATACAATAATAGATATGTCATGTGTTTACAGAATATATAATAAAAACTACTCCTAGCACTGCGACAGAGCACCCAAGGAAGACTTCCTCTCCCAGTTCTGAGATTGGGATCATGTTGGATAAGGAGTAATGACAGAGAAGGTGCTGTGATTTGTACTAATGATACTACTATAAATCTGTCATCTGAAACTAGTTGTCAATCCTAAACAGCTATTCACAGGGATGTCCCTCATGGGCAGCACTGTGGTGTAAAATTATCTTAGAGCAGAAGCAAAATTTGAGGTCTTAACTGCTCTCTACTGAGCTCATTTTGTAGGGTTGGGTTGCAGTAAGCAATTTTGAGTTATGTTCAGGAACTTTGGTAGATTTATCAAAAATCTTTTCCTATGACTGATATATTCTTGGTTGAATTAAAAAAAATCACAGAAGAGATCCAAGATGGCAAACTAGAGGGAGGCTGCATTCCTTGTCCATCCATGACTCAGGATTCAAAAAGAGGAAATACTGTTTCAATGTGAGGTAACTGTCACTGCCCATTAATCCCCTGCTGTTTACTCTCCATTCATCCTCCACAATGACCCACCATCTGCCAGCATATTGCCTTCATTTGAGCACAGATGGCTTGCTGACCACCATCTATCATCCACCATTTGCCTTTTTGCCTGCCTCTTACCTGCCCATGGCCAGCCTTTCATCTACCCATTCCCCACTGACCAACATCTACCGGCGGATTGCCTGCAGACCTGGCAGATCGCCAGCAGATCGCCACTTGGGGCACCTGCCAGGGCCTGTAGGTTTGCTAATGCCATCTCAGAGTGCAGTCACTTCAGTATGAGGACACCATCCAGGGCCTGGAGATATATTGTCCAGGTACCTGCAGGTCTGGTTGCATCTGAGGTTTTTGGCTGGATGTGCTTATAGCCACCATCTGACTTCCTCTTTGTAGGGTCACTCCTTTGTTTGAGCACATCTCTTGTGGTCTCGTTGCAAGTTGAAAGGGCATTGAGATCTTGGTATTACAGTGAGGCAGAACCTGGGGAAGCTGCAGCTCATGTTCATCAGATTGCAGCTGGGTTTGTGTGGGCCAGTCTGGGTCTGGCAAGCCTGTGGAAAGTCAGAGACTAGGGGCAGTTCCCTGGGGAAAACACAGGTTGGAGAAACTGGAAAAAATTGGTCTTTCTCCAACTCCTTGAGTCCTGAAGTGTGGGGATTGAAGGGGCTGGCTACAATGAGTGGGAAGACTGGAAGAGTGTGAGAGCATCTTGCTATCAGCTAATTCACACAACCAGTCCAGCACTTACCAGACTGGAGCTAACATCAAACTTAACCTCACCTATTGGCAGAGAAGGGAAACTGAGAAAAATTTTAAAAGTCAGCAGAAGTTAGCGTTCAATTTTTCACTGAGATTTTACTTTTTTTTTTTTTTTGACCTATCTCTCACAACTTTACCATCTTTGAATTTAAATAGTTTTCATGTATCGATTTATTGAGGAGTGGGATGTCTGAATAGTATATTACAGTTTTATTGTATTTTTATATTTTTACTTTTTAAAAAAAATCTGTATATATACTTTTTTCTCATCTGTCTCTTTCTCACTTTTCTCATACTAACAATCAACCTCTATTAATTCCTCCTTAACTCTTACTATAAATTTTTATCTCTATCATCTCTCCTTCTCTCTCATAAACATCACATCTTACACTTCCTCTCTTCCCTCATTGTTCATCATTTGAAATGGTAAAGCCTTTTAGCAAACTTACTGTTTATATTGTAGACAGTAATTGAACACATCATTTCTGTTTATTGTGACAAGACTATAAATGCCTTAATAGGAGCAATTTGATTTAAGTTTGTATATTGTTTGCATTGGGTGCTGTTAATTGGTCTCCTCCTTAAAGGTGAGGCACTAGAAGCCTTCAGGGACACTAAAAGACTATAGGGTAGAAACCTGTAGTGCCTCAAATCCATATTGTTAGATGGGAAGACACAAAAACATTGAAAAACAAGGGAACAAAGTACTTCAAACAAATCAAGATGTTCCAACAATAGAATCCATAGACAACACAGTAGAGGAAATGTCAGAGAAGGAGTTTAGAAGATACATAGACTAATATTCGAAGAGAAAATACAGGAAGTGAAAGATCATTTCAAAAAAGAGGCAGAATTTGTAAAAAGAAATCAAGCAGAAATCCTCAAATTGAAGGAAATAATAAACCAAAATTAAAAAAATCAATGGAAAGTATCACCAACAGTCTAAATCACTTAAAAGACAAAACCTCAGAAAATGAAGATAAAATATATACTCTTGAAAAAAAGTTGATTGCACAGAGAAGATGGTAAGAAACCATGAATAGAACTTCCAAGAAATACAGGATAACATGAAGAGACCAAATTTGAGACTTATCAAAATAGATGAAGATGTAGAGATACAAATCAAGGAATGCACAATCTTTTTAATGACATATCAGAAAATTTTTCAAATATAAAGAAAGAAGTAGAAAATCAACTACAAAGGCTTATAGGAGCCCAAATTTAAAAATTATAGCAGAGGCATATTATAATTAAAATGACTAATATACATAATAAGGGTAGAATTTTTAAAGTCTACAAGAGAAAATAAAAATCAAATAACCTAGAAGGAACAATAGTTCAGATTTCAGCTGATTTCTCAACCCAGACCCTCAATACCAGGATGTCCTGGAATATCACATCAAACTCTAAAAGGAAATGGTTGCCGAGAATTTTATATCCTACAACAGTAAGCTTCAGACTTGAAGATGAAATAAAAACCTGCCATGAGAAACAAGTTACAATAATTCAAACTAGAAAGCCTGATCTACAGAACATTCTCAGGAAAATATTCCATGAGGAAGAAATGAAAAAAAAAAAAAAAAAAAAAAAGAAAACCAGCAAAGGGAGGAACTACACTAAAGGAAAGGTCAGTCAAAGGAGAAACTAAGTCAAGTTAAAAACCAAAAATAAACCAAAATGATTGAGAATCCAAATTAAATCTCAATAATAACCCTGAATGTTAATGGCCTAAACTCATCAATCAAAAGACATAGACTGGAAGATTGGATTAAAAATGATCCAACAATATGCTGTCTTCAAGAGACTCATCTTATAGAAAAATAATCCAGAGACTGAAGGTAAAAAGATGGGAAAAAAAATGTATCACTCACATGGACTGTATAAACAAGCAGTGTTTTCCATCCTCATAGCAGACAAAGAGAACTTCAAAGTAAAGTTAGGAAGAAAGGATGAAGAAGGACATTTTATACTGTTTAAGGGAATCATAAATCAACAAGACATAACAACCATATATATATATGCTCCAATAATGAAACATCTACGTACATCAAACTTCTCAATTTCAAGAATCAAATATACCACAACACAGTAATACTGGGTGACTTTAACAGACGTCTCTCACCACTGGATAGATCTTCCAAACAAAAACTGAACAAAGAAAGTATAGAACTAAACAATACAATTGATGATTTAGACTTAACCAACATATATAGAGTATTTTATCCATCATCAAATGAATATACTTTGTTCTCAGCAGCACATGGATCCTTCTCTAAAATATACCATATGTTATGCAACAAAGCAATTCTCAGGAAATACACAAAGTAGAGATACTACCCTGCATTCCATCAGATTACAATGGGGTGATATCGCGTCCCCTGCCCGCAGAGAAACACGAAACCGGATCAGGGCAAGTTCTTTATTTTCTGCAGTCTGCTTCTTCTGGCTGGCCAGCAGCAGCGGGCCGCTCTTGCAAGCGCCTTACATTACATACAACAACCAATCAGCTTATAGATCACGAGGGGAAAGCATGGACAGTAATGGAGCACAATAGTGTGGATATAGCAATCATGCAGTGTCCACGAGGACCCATGGCCAATCACATTAACTTCCTCAAAATACGCCACTTGTTGGCAGAGAGTATTAGTCTGCTGGAGGTACCTGGTTTTGTTCTCAGCACTTCCTTGGCACCTTGCCAGGCGCCATCTTGGCCATGCCGAAGGGCTGGGGGTCTGCAGTACCCCGACAGCTCCCCCTTTTTTATTTATTAAAAGAATGCTGGCTTGGGATCGTGCCTGTCTTAGGCGGAGTGGTCAACCATCGTCCTTACCCGTCATCGGATAACTGCAGAGCATGCTACAGCTCCTGTCTTAGGTCGGTACGCGGTTACCTCCTTCCTTACCCGTCGTTGACTACCGATCCAGCATGCTCAGCCAGACTTGAGGAGAGCTGCCAGCCTCTAAGGCCATCATGGCTTGATGGAAAATGATGCGATCTCTGGCATGAACTTGGTGTATACGCATGATAAAGCATGTGAGGAAGATAATTGTAATAATCATTAACACACACAATGCTCCCATTCCTGCCCATTGCTTTACAAAACTGAAGGAAGAAGATAACCAATTTTGCATTTCAGATATAGGGGCTACATTAACTCTAGTAGAATTAAGGCTAACAATTTGTGATCTAAGAATGGCAGTAAGATTATCAAATTTATAAGACCAATTGGCACGTAGCTGAGTAGATATGATTTTAGACAAATTTGCTGCATAACTAAGATTATGATAAGCTACAGGTGTAATGCACAGTCCCGGCAGATGATAAATACACCCCACGCTTAACAGTTCTTGTAAAAGGTCCATTTGTTCTTGAAGTAAGTCCACACGCTGGTTCACCAAAAGTAGTCCTGCTTTTAGGTGTTGATCCACTGTTTGTTGAGTAGACAGAGCAGTAGCTGTCTGCTGGACCACTTCATTAAGCTTAGTTGCTGACTGTACTGATGTCGTCAAGGCTACAGCTGCTGCGGCGACTGCTGCTGCTGATGCAACTATGGTGGTAATGACTGCTACGGTGATTCCAAAGTCCCTCTTATATCTGGAAAGCAATACTGGCAATTCATCATCTGTAACAGAGACTGGGACTGGTAGGAAGGTAGGAACACACATTAAGTCTGCCAGCAGGAACCTAGAAGCATTTTAACATTGAGAGATAGCACAAATCTGAAGTACAATTGAGAGAAGCAGTTGTTTTGTTACATAGTTGAACTGTTCCTCCTAAGAGACTAAAAAGAGGTTGTAAGTTAGTTTATTCCGTGGAAACACACAAACTGAGCCGCAGCTCCAGTAAAGCACCGGGTTACCCTTATTACCCAGAGTTAAAAAAAAAAAAAAAAAAAAAACCCAAACAAAGAGACAAAGAGAAAGTTTATCTTTAGGGGACCTGAAGGTCTCCTCTATTCCCCCTTTTTGTTTATCATGGATAGAATCTTATATCCATTTGTCCATCCTGTCTCGGTTATCAGTTTGCTTAATCATTTGGTACTGTTGAGTAAGGACCATAGTTTGGATTGTTTAAAGGGAATAATACAGACTTCTCCCGGCAGGGAGAAAGCTGATATTTTGAAAGTCCCGAGAAGTGAGCGCACCCTACATCCCCTATAGGCAGGTAAATTTGGTAATCAATGGGCTCCGGAGATCCTTGACATTTGTAAAGGCAGATGGCTTCATGGCTTCATTTCCTCGAATTGACCCGATTCCCTATTTCTACACTAACTACCTGTCCTTAATTCTGGCTTTATTCTCCGCTTTACCTAGAGGAACTCCCAACTGCTTCAAGGAAAAGGGGGCGTCGGTCGTTCTGGCTGCTTCGAAGCTGAAAGGGGGCAGTGAGGGGCAAGCAGTTTGGAGTTCCTTTTTTTTAAAAATCGGGTCAATCGAGGGGTCCGAGGTAGAAGTCTGGTTGGGGAGGAGCAGGTTGAAGTCATCTGGGGGTGGGTGCTTCTATGATAGAAGAACAAAAAGACATGAGTACTGAAATGAAATTAGTACAAAGTAAATGTTGCAGCATCTGGAACATGCCACTGAGTATCATGAAAATGACAGAAGTCAATCTTTCACCAGGAGGTGGAAGAACTGAGAAATTGTTTTCATAACTAGACCTAGCAAAGGCTGGAAAGGACAAGGCCTTTATTTGGGAACTTTAACATAGTCCAGGTTATCAGGAATGTAAACACAACATTTAACTCTTAATGTAATAGATATCCCAAAAAATATAGTTAAGCTACTTAAGTCATCTGATTGTGTAAAATATCCCTTTATTGGTATAACCTGTGTTTAGTAGAGAGCTCTATATTTCTGTTACTTAGGGCTAGGTAATCATACGAGCAAACATAGATTAAGTCTACCTGTGTAGCTTAGGAAGATCTGCAGGCCTTAAACTGACTAAAAACTTCTGACTCTGGCAGTTTCTCTTGATTGTTATCAGGCACATTTGCTGAAGAATCTTTTTTTTTATTTGTAGCTTCCAGTCTTTATTCTAGTGGACTAACATAAGTGTACATCTTAAGTTACATTTAATTATTATTTCTCTTAAATGCCCAAGAATGGCTATATTTTGGTTTTTATTGTTTTGTTGGGTGTCCAGGATCCTCTAGTCTCAACAATCTCCTTGATCAGGAGGTTGTGTGACCCAGAGTTGTAGCACTCCTTAGAGAAGTCCTCTTATTCCCTGGGTTCAGGCTGACTGAGGGCAAAAGATCCAAATACTGGCCTATCTTGCCTTTTGTATTTAATTCCAATCTCTAAGTTTGATCTTAATCATCCAGCAAGCCAGTTTTACCAGTCATAGAGTGAGAGTACTGGGCTTTAACTTTAATGTTCATAACTTTACAGTTATTTATCCTTTTATCTAACTGGAGTCTGTATTAGTTCTGGAAGTTACCACTATCTGCTCTATAGGTGATGGCTTATTATCATAAGTTACCTAGGTTGCGTGTTTTTGAAGCAGCTACTTTTGTAAAACATTAACAGGTAACAGTTTTACAAAATGAAATTAGCAAGAGTAAAAATATATTCTGCTTGTATAATAGCTATCTTGAATTTTGACTGAGAACCACATTATATTTCCTATTTGAGATCATAGTAATTTTACAACAAAAACCAATCTTTTGATTATAACTTTAAATAAGCTGAAGTCTGACTTATTTTGGAGTCACTCTAACATGTAGTAAGGTGAGAGGGAGAGCCTTATCTCAGGTAAGGCGTGACTCTTTATAGATCTTAAGTGTTCTAATTCTGATGTTGATCTTTGCTTCTTCCTTAAATATCATTAAGTAGTTTACATATACTGTTTCCTGAGTCTATACAAACTTTATAATTAACACAATTTAACATTGTATCTAAAACATGAATCAAAGAAAGGCTGAGAGAGCTTTTAACTTTCCTTTTGTGTGTCAAAGTGGCAAAATATTTTCATGTTTCACAAAATTAACCTTTAAACAAGTCAGACTCTAATGTTTAGAAATACATTTACATTTGAAATTTTTTATCTCAGTGTAAAATATAACCAATTTTACATATATCCTATTGATAACAGGTCCTCTAATAGAACACTAAATGATAGAAATTAATCCCCAATGAAATTTACTCTTTATAAGCTTAAAATTACCATTACAGACAAGTTTATCTGGAGAATAGCAGCTTGATAAATTTTCCTGCTTTAAAACTTGTATACCTGAAAAATATGAACACATTTAATATACAACTAGAAACCATTTCACAATTACCTTGCCACCTTTTTTTCTTACCAAATTTAGTTTTTAAAGAAAAATTTAGACTCTGTAACACAGTACAATACTTTAACAGTTGTTTAACCATAATTGTATACACCCCAATTTTTAAGACTAATTGTTCTAAAGAATAAAACTTAAGAGACTTTTTGAAACTTGTCCTTTACTTACACACAGACTTTCTTACTCAGAAACATTTCCTTTTTCTTTTTATTTACCAACCTATGAAAACACCAAGAATGTTTAAGTATGATACCCCATGTAATTTAAGAAGTTAAAAGTACTTGATGTTATTTAACAATTAGCATTTTAACTTTGTAAATTAACCAGACATCTCTACAAACACATTTAAGTAATCCCATACATGTTAACTCCAATTTATTTATTTTATAAAAACCAAGATATCAGACAAGTGTCCTGAACAGGATCCGTTGCCTCTTTCCTGCTGAAGAAAAGTCCTAGAAGCAATTGATATTAGACATTGTTTAACAATAACATTTCATTAGTTTGACCACCTGGAGACTTGTAAGTTATTTTCAAAGATATTTTACTTTTATTAGTTTACCCAATATAAATTGAACCTTTTTAAATCACGTGAATAAAAGTATTTGGATCCATTTTTAAATTTTAATTTTAAGAGCACTCAGTTTTGACAAAACATGACATTAGACAGCACGACATACAGATAACATAAAATCAAAGGCCTTGTAACTTTATAGGTAAATGTTCATTGCAATGAAACAGATGTTTAAAAACTTTAGTTGAATAAAAAATAGAACTGATCAAAAAGAAAAAAATCATTAACCTAGGTATGTAGGATCAAAATTATGAGCTCAAAAATACAGCATTAAAGAAAAACAAAACAAACAAAGAATCCTAGAAAATAAGTTAGTTAAGTTTAAAACGGACACCCTTTTTTTTTTTTTTTTTTTCTTTTCTTTAGGTTACCCCTCCTCCTTCCCGCTGAGACTGCTGTAATTTATAATCCATTGTAGGCTTTGACAAGGCCAGGCAGGGGGGAGGGAGGATCACCCAGGACTTTTTAACCCTTTTTTTACCTGGTTGAGAAATCAGATTAGGTTTGAATGCAGAAAATCATGAAACAATTATCTCCCAATACTTGTGGGGACTATGACTACTATATTATGTTCCCACTCTTTCTGAAGTCTGAGAATATGATCGTTCCTCTTTAATTTTTTCTAAGATCTGACTTCCTTCTTCTAAAGGCCCCTTTAAATCCCTAAAAGGGTTTTTTGATTTACCTTGCTGTATCAAACAAGATTTAACAAGTGACCATATTGGCAGAGTTCCCATTGGCAAAGGCTCGCGTCTCTCCGCGTCGCGCAAATCCTCTCCTAGCTGTTCCCACTGAGGAAGATTTAATAATCCCTCGTCTAAAAACCACGGAGAGACTTTCTCTACAGTATCTAGGAACTTGAAGGCCGTGTTTGCCTTCAATGGTGTTCCGTGATTTTTTTAAAAGTTCTCTAAGAGGCCGCTGCATTCTAATCTTAGACAGATCCGTTCCCATGACTACGAGGTAGTTTACTAGTTTAAACACACAAACAAAAGACAGGCGCGCGCACGCACACACGCTCACTCACACACGCACACAGTTTGGTACCACTTGAATCGTCCCTCCCACGGGGAACCTTTTATGATGAATCGTCCCTCCTCTGGGGAACCTCTTATGATGAATTGTCCCTCCGCTGGGGAACCTCCTGTGATGAATTGTCCCTCTGCTGGGGAACCTCCTGTAATGAATTGTCCCTCTGCTGGGGAACCTCCTGTAATGAATTGTCCCTCTGCTGGGGAACCTCCTGTAATGAATTGTCCCTCTGCTGGGGAACCTCCTGTAATGAATTGTCGCTGCTCCGCGAACCTCGAGACGTCTCACCTTTTGAACTCTCAAACTAATTTTTCTTGATTTGAAAACTTATGTGAACTTACCCTTATATTTTTTCTCATTCCCGGGTTTCGGCACCATCTATCGCGTCCCCTGCCCGCAGAGAAACACGAAACCGGATCAGGGCAAGTTCTTTATTTTCTGCAGTCTGCTTCTTCTGGCTGGCCAGCAGCGGCGGGCCGCTCTTGCAAGCGCCTTACATTACATACAACAACCAATCAGCTTATAGATCACGAGGGGAAAGCATGGACAGTAATGGAGCACAATAGTGTGGATATAGCAATCATGCAGTGTCCACGAGGACCCATGGCCAATCACATTAACTTCCTCAAAATACGCCACTTGTTGGCAGAGAGTATTAGTCTGCTGGAGGTACCTGGTTTTGTTCTCAGCACTTCCTTGGCACCTTGCCAGGCGCCATCTTGGCCATGCCGAAGGGCTGGGGGTCTGCAGTACCCCGACAGGGTGATACTAGTAATCAATGATAAAATTAAAAATAGAAGCTACTCCAACAGCTGGAGACTAAATAGCATGCTATTGAATGATGTATGGATAGCAGATGAATGGATAGCAGGAAAGAAATTAAAAAATACCTGGAGATAAATGAGAACACCAATACAACATATCAAAATTCCTGGGACACTCTGAATGCAGTGCTAAGAGGAAAGTTTATTTCATTGAGATCATACATTAAAAGAATACAAAATCAACAAATAAATGACCTAATATTACATCGCAAAACTGTAGGAAAAAAAGAACAAATCAACACCAAAAGCAGTAGACAACAGGAAACAATTAAAATAAGAGCTAAATCAATGACATTGAAACAAAAGAAACAATTCAAAAAATTGACAAAACCAAAAGCTGGTTCTTTGAAAAAATCAGTAAAATTGATAGCTATCCTAATGAAGAAAGAAAACTCCCATTACTAAAATTTGTGATGAAAATACAGAAGATAATTAGGAACTATTTTCAAAATTTGTACTCTAAACAAAATAGAAAATCTTGAAGACATCAAAAAAATTCTAGAAACATGTAATCTAGCCAAACTGAATCAGAAGGATATACACAATTTATACAGATCAATTTTAAGTAATGAAATAGAAGATGGCATCAAAAGCCTACCAACCAAGAAAAGCCCAGGACCAGACGAATTCTCTTCCAAAGTCTACAAGGCCTTTGAAGAAGAATTAACTCTAATACTCCTCAAAGTATTCCATGAACTAGAAAAGGAGGAAACCTTTCCAAACTCATTCTATGAGATTAGTATTACCCTGATACCAAAAGCAGACAAAGACACATCAAGGAAAAAAAAAAAAACATCAAACCAATATACCTGATGAAAATAAATGCAAAAATTCTTAATAAATTCTGCCACATTGCATAAAAAACCATATTTAAAAAATAGTGCACCACAATCAAGTGGTGTTAATCCTAGGGATGCAAGGTTGATTCAACATAGGGAAATCCATAAATGTAATTAATCACATCAATAGACTTAAAGTTAAGAATCATATGATTATTTCAATAGATGCATAAAAAGCATTTGACAAAATACAGCACCTCTTCATGTTCAAAAGACTAGAAAAACGAGGGATAGAAGGAACATATCTCAACATTGTAAAAGTTATCTATGCTACCCAAGGCCAACATCATTCTAAACGGAGGAAACTGAAAGCATTCCCTTTAAAAAGTGGAAGACGACAAGATTGTTCTCTTTCACCACTTCTATTCAACACAGTCCTTGAAACTCTAGCCAGAGCAATCAGATAGGCCAAAGAAATTAAAGGAATACAAATAGGAAAAGAAGAACTCATATTATCACTCTTTGCCAGTGACATGATACTATATTTAGAAGATAAAAAAAATTCCACGAGAAAACTTCTAGAACTCATAAATGAATTCAGCAAAGTAAGAGGATAAAGAATCAATATCCATAAATAAAAAACACTTCTATATATAATCAATAAATCCACTGCAAGAGAAATTAGAAAAGACTATCCCATTCACAATAGCCTCAAAAAAAAAAAAAAAAAACTTGGGAATCAATCTAACAAAAGAGGTGAAAGACCTCTACAATGAAAACTACAGAACTCTAAAGAAATGAAGAAGACTTTAGAATATAGAAAGATTTCCCATGTTCTTGGATAGGCAGAATTAATATTGTCAAAATGGTCATACTACCAAGAGTGTTGTACAGATTTAATGCAATTCCTATTAAAATACCATTATGTTCTTCATAGAAATAGAAAAATAAATCACAAAATTCATTTGGAAAAATAAGAGACCCAGAATAGCCAAGCCCTCCTTAGCAATAAGAGTGAAGCAGGGGCTAGGGATGTAGCTCAATTGGTAGAATGCATGCCTCTCATGCACAAAGCCCTGGGTTCAATTCCAAACACCACAAAAAAAAAAAAAAAAAGAAAGAAAGAAAAAATTGAAGCAGGATGCATTACAATACCAGATTTTAAACTAAACTACAGAAAAATAGTAACAAAAACTGCATAGTATTGGCACCAAAATTGACATGTAGACCAAGGGTACAAAATAGAAGACAGAGACAAACCCAGCTATTCTACTCCTGGGTTGATACCCAAAGAACTTAAAATGGGCAAATTCAGTGTTGTAGGCACATCAATGTTTATAGCAACTCAATTCCAATACCTGAACTATGGAACCAACCTACATGCCCTTCAACAGATGAATGTATAAAGAAAATGTTGTACATATACACAATGGAGTATTACTCAGTCTTAAAGACGAATGAAATTATGGCCTTTTCAGGTAAATGCATGGAACTAGAGAATATCAAGTTAAGGGAAAAAAACAAGTCATCCAAAACCAAATGTGGAATGTTTTCTCTGATAAGTGGATGGTGAGCACGTAGGGAAAAATGAAGGGTCTTTGGAATGTGCAGAGGGGAGTAAGAGGAGGGGTGAGGTGGTGGGTATGGAAAGGACAATAGAATGAGACAGACATTATTATCCTATATACATGTATGATTACTGGTGCGACTCAGCACCAGGTAAAGTCAAAGGAATGAGAATTTATGTTACATTTGTGTACAGTGTATCAAAATACATTCTACTGCCCTGTATACCTAATAAGAAAAGTTATATATATATATATATATATATATATATATATATATATATTTTATTATTGTAAACAAATGGGATGCATGTTGTTACTCTATATGACATGGAGTCAAGGAATACCATTTGTGTAATCATAAATTTACATAGGGCAATGTTGTTTGATTCATTCTGTTATTTTTTTTCCTTCCCCCCACCTCCTACCCCAATTTTCCCTCTCTACAGTCTTTCCTTCCTCCATTCTTACCACCCTCCTTATCCCTAACACTAAACCTAACCCTAACCCTAACACTAACCCCCCCACCCCCCACTATATGTCTTCATCCGCTTATCAGCGAGATCATTCATCCTTTAGTTTTTTGAGATTGGCTTATCTCACTTAGCATGATATTCTCCAATTTCATCCATTTGCCTGCAAACGCCATAATTTTATCATTCTGCATTGCGGAGTAATATTCCATTGTATATATATATATATATATATGCCACAGTTTCTTTATCCATTCATCAACTCAAGGGCATCTAGGTTGGTTCCACAATCTGGCTATGGTGAATTGAGCAGCAATGAACATTGATGTGGCTGTATCTCTGTAGTATGCTGATTTTAAGTCCTTTAGGTATAGGCCAAGGAGCAGGGTAGCTGGGTCAAATGGTGGCTCCATTCCAAGCTTTCTGAGGAATCTCCATACTGCTTTCCAGAGTGGCTGCACTAATTTGAAACCACACCAGCAATGTATGAGTGTACCTTTCTCCCCACATCCTTGCCAACACCTATTATTGCTTGTGTTCTTGATAATCGCCATTCTAATTGGGGTGAGATTGAATATTAGGGTAGTTTTGATTTGCATTTCTCTTATTACTAGAGATGTTGAACATTTTTTCATATATCTGTTGATTGCTTGTACATCTTCTTCTGTGAAGTGTCTGTTCATTTCTTTAGCCCATTTGTTGACTGGATTATTTGTCTTCTTGGTGTAGAGTTTTTTGAGTTCTTTATATATTCTGGAAATTAGTGCTCTAACTGAAGTATGAGTGGCAAAGATATTCTCCCACTCTGTAGGCTCTCTCTTCACATTACTGATAGTTTCCTTTGCTGAGAGAAAGCTTTTTGGTTTGAATCTATCCCAGTTGTTGATTCTTGCTTTTATTTCTTGTGCTATGGGAGTCCTGTTGAGGAAGTCTAATCCTAAGCCAACAAGTTGAAGGTTTGGACCTACTATTTCTTCTATAAGATGCAGGGTCTCTGGTCTGATTCTGAGGTCCTTGATCCATTTTGAGTTGAGTTTTGTGCAGGGTGAGAGATAGGGTTTAATTTCATCCTGCTGCATATGGTTTTCCAGTTTTCCCAGCAACATTTGTTAAAGAGGCTATCTTTTCTCCATTGCATATTTTTGGCCCCTTTGTCTAGCATGAGAAAATTGTATTTATTTGGGTTTGTGTCCATGTCCTTTATTCTGTACTATTGATCTACCTGTCTATTTTGGTACCAATACCATGCCGTTTTTGTTACTATTGCTTTGTAATAGAGTTGAAGATCTTGTATTGCGATACCCCCTGCTTTGCTCTTTCTACTGAGGATTGCTTTAGGTATTCTAGCTTTTTTATTCTTCCAGATGAATTTTATAATTGCTTTCTCTATTTCTGTAAGGTACATCATTGGGATTTTAATTGGAATTGCATTGAATCTGTATAGCACTTTTGGTAGTATGGCCATTTTGACAATATTAATTCTTCCTATCCAAGAACATGGGAGATCTTTCCATCTTCTAAGGTTTTCTTTAATTTTGTTCTTTAGTGTTCTGTAGTTCTCATTGTAGAGGTCTTTCACCTCTTTTGTGAGATTGATTCCCAAGTATTTTATTTTTTTCAATGCTATTGTGAATGGGGTAGTTTTCCTAATTTCTCTTTCTGAAGATTCATCACTTATGTATAAAAATGCATTGGATTTATGAGCGTTGATCTTGTAACCTGCTACTTTACTGAATTCACTTATGAGTACTAAAAGTTTTCTGGTGGAATTTCCAGGTTCCTCTAAATATATAATCATGTCATCAGCGAACAGTGATAGTTTGAGTTCTTCTTTTCCAATTCGTATCCCTTTAATTTCTTTGGTTTGTCTAATTGCTCTGGCTAGAGTTTCAAGGATGATGTTGAATAGAAGTGGTGAAAGAGGGCATCCCTGCCTTGTTCCAGTTTTTAGGGGCAATGCATTCAGTTTTTCACCATTTAGAAAGATATTGGCCATGGACTTAGCGTAGATGGCCTTTACAATGTTAAGGAATGTTCCCACTACCCCAATTTTTTCTAGTGTTTTGAGCATGAAGGGATGCTGTATTTTATCGAATGCTTTTTCTGCGTATATTGAAATAATCATGTGATTCTTAACTTTAAGTCTGTTGATATGATGAATGACATTTATTGATTTCCGGATGTTGGACCAAACTTTCATCCCTGGGATAAAACCCACTTGATCGTGGTGCACTATCTTTTTAATATATTTTTGTATGCAATTTGCTAAAATTTTGTTGAGAATTTTTGCATCAATGTTCATTAAGGATATTGGTCTGAAATTTTCTTTCCTCGATGTGTCTCTGTCAGGTTTAGCTATCAGGGTGATATTGGCTTCATAGAATGAGTTTGGGAGGATTCCCTCCTCTTCTATTTCATGGAATACTTTGAGGAGTATTGGAATGAGCTCTTCTTTAAATTTTTGTAGAACTCGGATGAGAACCCATATGGTCCTGGACTTTTCATTGTTGGTGGACTTTTGATGACCTCTTCTATTTCATTGCTTGAAATTAATTTATTTAAGTTGTGGATATCCTCCTCGTTCAGTTTAGGTAATTCATATGTCTCTTGAAACTTGTTGATGTCTTCGAGGTTTTCTGTTTTGTTGGAGTATAGATTTTCGAAATAGCTTCTAATTATGTTTTGTATTTCACTCGTGTCTGTTGTGATGTTTCCTTGTTCATTCCAAATTTTAGTAATTTGAGTTTTCTCCCTCTTTCTCTTTGTTAGTATGGCTAAGGGCTTATCAATTTTGTTTATTTTTTCAAAGTACCAACTATTTATTTTGTTAATTTTTCTGATGGTTTTTTTGTTTCGATTTCGTTCATTTCGGCTCTAATTTTAACTATTTCCTGTCTTCTACTACTTTTGGTATTGGTCTGCTCTTCTTTTTCTAGGGCTTTGAGCTGTAGTGTTAAGATGTTTATTTGTTTATTTCTACTTCTTTGGTTGAATGTGCCCCATGAAATAAATCTTCCTCTAAATACTGCTTTCATAGTGTCCCAGAGATTTTGATATGATGTGTCTTTGTTCTCATTTACTTCTAAGAATTTTTTTATTTCCCTCCTGATGTCTTCTGTTATCCATTCATCATATAATAGTGTATTATTTAATCTTAAATCAGAAGTTTCTGATTTTTATTCTGTCACTTATTTCTAATTTCAATCCATTATGATCTGATAGAGTACAAGGTAGTATCTCTATCTTCTTGTATTTGCTAACAGTAGCTTTGTGGCATAAAATATGGTCTATTTTAGAGAAGGATCCATGTTCTGTTGAGAAGAAAGTGTATTCATTCTTTGTTGGATGGTATATTCTATATATGTCGGTTAAGTCTAAATTGTTGATTGTGTTATTGAGATCTATGGTCTCTTTATTCAATTTTTGTTTGGAAGATCTATCCAGTGGTGAGAGAGGTGTGTTAAAATCTCCTAGTATTATTGTCTTGTTGTCTATTTGAGTACTGGAATTGAGAAGGATTTGTTTGACGTACATGGATGAGCCAATGTTCGGGACATAGCTATTTATGATTGTTAAGTCTTGCTGATTTATGCTTCCCTTAAGCAGCATGTAATGTCCTTCTTTATCCCTTCTGACTAGTTTTGGTTTGAAGTCCACATTATCTGAAATGAGGATGGATACTCCAACTTTTTTGCTGTGTCCGTGTGCATGGTATGTTTTTCCCATCCTTTCACCTTTAGTCTATGGGTATCTTTCTATGAGATGAGTCTCTTTCAGGCAGCATATTGTTGGATTTTTCTTTTTAATTCTATCTGCCAGTCTATATCTTTTGATTGATGAGTTCAGGCCATTAACATTCAGGGTTATTATTGTGATATGATTTGTATTCCCAGTCATTTGACTCATTTTTGTTTTTTGACATGATTTAGTTTCTCTTTTATTTGGCTATTCCTTTAGGCTAGTTCCTCCCGTTGCTGATTTGCATCATTGTTTTTATCTCTTCCTCATGGAATATTTTGCTGAGAATATTCTGTAATGCTGGCTTTCTTTTTGTTAATTCCCTTTTTTTGTATATAATGGAAGGATCTTATTTCGTCGTCAGATCTGAAAGTAAGTTTTGTTGGGTATAAGATTCTTGGTTGGCATCCGTTTTCTTTCAGGCCTTGGTATATATTGCTCCAGGCCCTTCTAGCTTTTAGGGTCTGGATTGAAAAATCTGATGATATTCTTATTGGTTTCCCTCTGAAAGTAATTTGATTCTCTTCTCTCGTGACCTCTAAAATTCTGTCTTTCTTTTGTATGTTAGGTATTTTCATAATATGTGCCTTGATGTGGGTCTGTTGTAATTTTGCATATTCAAAGTCCTATAAGCCTCTTGTACTTGGTTTTCCATTTCATTATTCAGATTTGGGAAATTTTCTCATATTATTTCATTGAATAGATTTTTCCTTTGGTTTGTTTCTCTAAGCCTTCCTCAATCCCAATAATTCTTAAATTTGGCCTTTTCATGATATTCCATAATTCTTGTAGATTCTGTTCATGATTTCTTACCACTCTCTCTGTTTGGTCAACTTTGTTTTCAAGATTAAATATTTTTTCTTCAATGTCTGAGGTTCTGTCTTCCAGGTGTTCTATCCTATTGGTTATGCTTTCTATGGAGTTTTTAACTTGGTTTATTGTTTCCTTCATTTCAAGGATTTCTGTTTTTTATTTTTTTCTTTTTTCAGTATCTCTAACTCTTTATTGAAATGATCTCCTGCTTCCCGTATTTGGTCTTTTAACTGTTGATTGGTGCAATCTTTTAATGCCTGTATTTGCTCTTTCATCTCCTCCTTCATTGCCTGCATTTGCTCTTTCATCTCCTCGTTTGCTTCCCTGATTGTTTTAATTATGTACGTTCTGAACTCCCTTTCTGACATTTCTTCTGCTGTGCTGTCATTGTATTTTATTGATATAGTATCTAGGTTTGTCTGGTACATTTTCTTCACTTGTTTTCTCATATTGGTCAAATGTCAGTGGGACTCTGAGATATTGCAGATTTCCTCTATTGGCTTATAGTGTCCCTGTAGATTTCCAGTGTATCACCTCCCAGCCTTCAGTAGTCTGAAGTTTTGGAGGAACTTGATAATGCAGTGCTTCTGAAGAAAGCTGCCCCTTGCCTCCTACTGGTTCCAGGGCTTGGACCTGGCTCTGTGTGGAAAGGCTCTCACTCTGGGTCCTGCTCCGAGAAACTGCTCGTGTGGGAGGAGCCCACCGCTGGAGTGAGCAGGGCTACCTGGGGAAGACTCTAGCTGCCCTGCCCTGCACTGGTAAGCCACCTCTATCTGGGCCTGCTGCCCAGGCTGAGCTTCACCTGGTAGGGGAGACTCACCCCGTGGCTCTATTTTAGTCTGAGTCTCTCAATGCCTCCCCTTCTTGAATCCTGGGTTCTGGAGCGACTGGAGATGCAGTCACCCTCTAGTCCGCCATCTTGGATTGCCCCATGGAAAAAGCCTGCAACTGGAGGGGGCAGGGCCACCTGGAGAAATCTCTGGCTGCCCTGCCCTGATCCCAGAGGCTGCTTGTGGATCAGAGCTCTCCTTTGGCTCAGGGACTTGTGGCTGGCTCTGTGTAGAAAGGCTCTCACTGGGCGGTCTGCTCCAAGAAGCTAGCCTTGGAAGGCGCCTCCCACTGGAGGGGGCCGGGCTGCTTGGGGAAGTCCCTGGCTGCCCTGTCCTGGTCCCTGAATCTGCCTGTGGGCCGGAGCTCACCGTGATGGCTCAGGGACTTGGAGCTGGTTCTGTGCAGAAAGTCTCTCACTATGGGGCCTGCTCCAAGAAGCAGGAGAAGCTGGCCATGTGTGAGGAGTCCACCAGAGTGTGCAGGGCTGCCTGGGGAAGACTCTAGCTGCCCTGCCCTATTGTGATAAGCCGCCCCTATCTGGGCCTGCTGCCCAGGCCGAGCTTCACCCGGTGGGGGAGACTCACCCCGTGACTCTATTTTAGTCCGAGTCTCTCAATGCCTCCCCTTCTTGAATCCTGGGTTCTGGAGCGACTGGAGATGCAGTCACCCTCTAGTCCACCATCTTGGATCGCCCTGTGGAAAGCGCCTGCGGCCAGAGGGAGCAGGGCCGCCTCAAGAAAATTGTTAAAAATGTGAAAAAAATCAGAGAAGAGTTAAATAGAAGATAATTTTAAGCAACAGTATGAATTGGAATATGTCTTCTCAAAAGAGATCATAGAAATGGCCAATAGATACATAAAAAGACATTCGACATCACTAAACAAATGAAAATCAAAAACACCGTGAGATTCCCCTTCACTCTATTAGGAATTTTTATTACTCCACTATATAAAGAAAAATGACAAGTGCTAGAGCGATGTGAAGAAAAGGGACCTCTTGCATACTATTTGGGAGAATTTGTTACTTACTGTTATGATAAACAATATTGAGGCTCCTCAAAAAAAAAATAAAAATAGAACTATCCTGTGTTAGTTTTTCTGTTGCTGTCACCAAAATACCTGAGAACTAACAACAACTTAGAAGAGCAAGAGTTTATTTGGGGCTCACAGTTTCAGAGTTTCAGTCCATTTTTGGCCAGTTCCATTGCTCTGGGCCTGAGGCAAAACATCATGGCAAAACAGTATGGTGGAGGAAAGATGCTTAACTCATGATAGAAGAGTACCAAAAAGAGAAAGAAGATTCCAGGGCCAAAATACAAACCCAAAAGTCATGTCCTCAGTGAACTTCTTCTTCCATCTCTCATCAATCTATCTGAAGTTAATAATCAGTACAGCAAGTCTTTCAACTTATTATCATTATTATTGTTATTATTATTAACATTTGGTACTAGGGATTAAACTCAGGAGCACTTGGCCACTGAGTCACATTCCCAGTTTTTTTTTTTTTTTTTGCATTTTATTTAGAGACAGGGTCTCACTGAGTTGCTTAGTACCTCACTTTTGCCAAGCCTGGCTTTGAAGTTGCAATTCTCTTGCCTCAGGTTCCAGAGCCACCGGGGTTACAGGTGTGTGGCTACCATGCCTGACTCAAATTATTAATCTATGGAATAGATTAATCCACCAATTAGCAGTTATGAGTCTCATAAACTAATCATTTAACCCCTGAATATTTCGTCATTGTCTCACACATAAACTTTTCAGAGTACACCTCATATGTGAAACATAACATACGCTATGATCCATAAATTCCACTAATGATTACATAGGAAATGAAATTAGTATGTCAAAGACACATCCACATTCCTATGTTCACTGTTACACTATTTGTAAAAGCAAAGAAATGAAAACAACTGAGTGTCCTTCAACTGGTGAATGGATAAAAAAATGCAGTTTATGTATACACAATGGAATACTATTTAGACATTAAAAATAATGAAATCTTCTCATTTCTTACAACATGGATAAAACTGGTATGTTTCATCATTATGAAAAATTAAATAAGGCAGTCACAGAAAGACAGACATCACCTCAACTCACTCCTATGTGGAATTCAAATATATTAATATCATAGAAATTAGGAGTGGAATGATGGTTACCAAAAGCTCGGGAGAGTAGGGAGAAAAGAAGGATGGGGACAAGTTGTTCAAGGAGTACTAATTTACAGTTAAGTAGAAATAACAATTTTGCTTTGCTATTCATTGAAGTGTTGACTATAGATATCATAATATATTTGTTTAAAAGAGTTAGAAGAAAGGACTTGTGATGTTTTCAACATAAAGAAATGATAAATGTTTGGGGAAATAGATATGTTAACCTAATTTAAGTTTCCCAATATATGCATTGATGGAAACATCACATTGTTTCACATAAATACACAAACTTTTTCTTTATGAGTTAAAAAAAATTAAGTAAAAAAGGAAAAAAAAATTAAAATCACAGGGGCATGCCACTCTGGCAGACATTCTAATGAATCTGACAGAAGCTAAAACTAAATATGTCATATAGTACTTAATTGAGCTACTATCTCAGGTGAATTCCAAACATCATGAAGAGACCAATCCCCAGTTTTGCCTACAATTATGTCTCCTGCAAGCACCCTGGACTCAGCTGATTGTGAACAAGTCCCACACAGGATCAGGAGGTCTACTTCTAGATAGCCAAGAGATATCCTAAGGTCAAGTCATTATCTCATATACAAAGTAATTGAGATTAACCTGCAGATCTTTGGACTGTCAACAATTCAGTCAGCTTTTACAGTGCTATGACCAAAAGACCTGACGAGAATAATTTTAGAAAAGGAAAAGTGTATTTTGGGGCTCACAGTTTCAGAGGTCTCCGTTCATATGGCCCACTCAGTTGCTCTCAGCTAGAGGGTAGGCAGAATATCATGGCATAAGAGTGTGGTAGAGGAAATAAGCCAGAAACATGGCACTAGGAAAGAGAGAGAGACAGAGACAGAGAGAGAGAGACAGAGACAGAGAAACAGAGGAGAGAGAGAGAGAGAGAGCTCCACTCTAAAAGAATGAAATATATACCCCAAAAGTATACCCCCAATGACCCACCTAATCTAGCCACACCCTACCTGCCTACAGTTACCACCCAGTTAATCCCTATCAGTGGACTAACACATTGTTTATTTAAGGCTCTCATAACCCAATCATTTCACCTCTAAACTTTCTGGCATTGCCTCACACATGAACTTCTGGAGGACACCTCATATCTGAACCATAACAACATAAAGGATCAATATGTGGGTCCAAAAGAAAAAAATGATCCTAACCAAGATATTTTGTGTTCTACTCTCATCCACAGAAACTCATGATCTAAAAGTAACTCAGATTTGTTGTAAAATTTGATTTTGACTTCCATTGCATTGGTTTGGTGATAGGAAGTATCACCAAGAAGTAGTGGAATTGATTGTCTTATATGAGTTAAAGAAGAGGAGAATAAAATTTAGAACCAGCCATGTGTGCATCTTTCTATTTTTAAGACAAATGGACAGGATACAAACCCAGCAACAGGCCAGATTGCCAGATATAGTTGCAGTTTGATTTAGGCAATTGTGTCCTTATCAGCCCCATTTATCTTTGGGGATCTGACCCCAAATACTAAGGTTGTTGCTCTCTCTCTGCCACCATAAAATCAGTGTTTTTCATTTTAGTATGAATATTTTTACATTTTTTCTAGTAATCTATCTGCACAGACTTTTCATACAGAAATCAGGAATAAGAGCAACAAAATCATTTTTAAGTCATATGTTGAATTAGAAACAACAAGCTTCTGTTGGTCATATTTCCACCCAAAATATATGAAATCAAACTGGCCCAAGTTTACTTTCAGAGAAAAAGCAGAACCATAATATGCAAGGACTGAGAGAATAAAGAGACAACCTAGTGGGGGAAAAAAACAGAATCCTGTCATACGCAGGAACATGGGTAGAATTGGAGGTTGTTGTTATTACTTGAAATAAGATAGATAGAGAAAGACAAATACCATGTGTTCTCATTTGTAGAAATGAATAAGTCAACCTCTTAGAAGAACAGAATGTAATAGTGGTTATTAGAGAGTAAGAAGGGCAACAGGAGAGGTATGGAAAGAAGGTCAATAAGGGACATCAAACATAAAGGCCTCTGGCTAAACATAGAGTGGAGGAATTGGTTCTGGTTTTTCTGAAGCTTAGGAGGGTAACTTTGGGTCAGAACAATCTGTGATATATTTCAAAATCACTAAAAAAGAAGAGTATGGAATTCACAGAACATAAAAATGATTAATGTTTGGAGAGATGGAAATACTTATTGCCTTGATTTGATTATTACATATTGTGTACTTGTTTCAAATTATCACAACTGCATCCCATAAAGATGTACAGATATTATGTCTCAGTAAAAATATAAGAAAAAAAATCTTTTAAAATTCCAAGAATTATCTAGAAAAATCCTAAAATTTAAGTAGATTTAAGTAACCTTCCCACCTTTGTTTTGTTCATTACTTAGAAAGTCACAAAAACAGAAGGTGATCTATTTAGGAGACAGCTGCAGTTAGTGATCTAATGTCTTACTAAGGTATGTGAGTCTGGAGGAGGTAAAGTAAGTCAAGTTAGAAATATTTTTAGACTGGTTTTTGAGAAGTCCATTCCAATGCTCAACAATTCCAGACATCTGAGCGTGACAAGGAGCAAGATTGCCTATCAAATTCCTCGACTGTCAGGCCATTGTCAGAGAGATTTTGTCAGAAAAAGTAAAAGATATTCAGACTATGAATGGTTTAGAAAACCAAAAACATGAAGTGGACAAGTTTCAAGAAATACAAAGGTTATATCTGGAATAGACTAAATCAGGTTGGAATAGTGATAGTATTCACTGAAAATTGTCAACAGTGGAGAGTCCCCATCTGTAGTCATAAGAGAGGGCTCAAATATGACATAATTAATCAATGGAGAGTAGGCAAGGTCAATATCAAATGAAATGTCCCCTTCGTGGCAAGAGAAATAGAGCAACTTTGAGCTACAGACATTCAGTCCTGGATTCTTCAGCAGAATCTAAGCTCATCAGAAAATGAAATACTTTGAGTACCTTATATTAGTTAGCCAAACAATCTGATCAGTTGCATAATTGTTTCCATAATTTGTAGCCCCACATGGGGTGTTTTTCATTTTTTATTATATGATCTTCCTAGCCAAGAGTCACTGAAAATGTAACAAGTCTTGCCTTGGGGAGTATTCACTAAACCTGTGAGAGCAACCTTGAGTTCTAATCATTGAACTACATGACCATAATAATTTTCGGTTCTGAGTAGCCTGCACTGATATTGAACAGATGCAGCAGCCCTGGGACACCATCAGAACTTAGCAGAATGTCAGTGAATCCTGCCCACACATTTAGGGGAATCTCAGTGAATTCAGGACCTCATTGAACCAAGAAATTTGTTTATCAATGAGAGAGCAGAGGATAATGTTTTTATCAAGGAGGTAATTGCAATACCCTTGTGTAAAAACAAGATGATAAACCACATCAGGCAAATGTGCCATTTTCACTTGATTAGGTAGGACTCTTTCTTTGTTAGTCCCTAGGTCTGAGAGGGAACATCAGGCCAGAAAGTCACAAGCCCTCACAGGGCAGGTAAACAGTTACAAATCTTTTTTTAGAAAAAAAGTAAAGGAAGGAAGTGAGAGAAAAAAAAAAGAGAACAAAGAGAAGGGAAAAGGAGAAGAGCAAGGGAAGGGGAAAAGGAAGGAAAAGGAGAAGGAAGAGAAGAGACACTTGAAACCTGAGCCAGGCAGGTGGTGCTGTTTTACTGGTAACTAGTCTGGGAAATTAACTGCACTGAAAATTCAACTAGGACAGTCATCCAGTGCTTCATTAAAGATATTCTTTTCTTTTTACTCTGGGATTCTCCATTGCTTTTTAGATCATCTGAAAAAAGACAAGGAATCACCACTCTACAAGGAAAGTCTCTGAACAAAAGTATCTCCTGATTATTTATGAGTATTTACAGCAAAAATGCATAAGATACCATTAATACTAATTCTTCATTCCTACTCAATAGCATACTGAACTGGGTGAGAGACATCCATCTACATGTCTGTTGGATTTATACTTTTTTTTTTCCCAGTAAGTACACATGTGACACTTGTGATAAGGGACTAGAATAGCTACACAGATACTGTACTATCCCCTGCCTTAGTAAGGTGAATATGAATGGGCAGGCTTTAGGGGACCAGGTTTAGGGGCAGTCTGAGAAAGACACTGGGAGCTTGGGAGTCTTTTAGTTTGGTTTGCCCTCTGGGTGTGTAACTTATCACCAATGTTCCTTCTAACTCTCTTAAATGTCCTGGCTTAGAGGCCTCCTCTGTAACCCTTCCTGTCTATGCAGACTATCACTTTTGCAGTCTGCATTGCCACCCCTGTGCCCTTGGTGTCTGTCGGGTACACAGAAACTGGGAATTTTCAGATTTTGTCAAATGCAAAGATGAAAGTGAAGGATGCTTTGATCATTGCATTATCAATTTAATACCACTGAGATATTCATGATCCTGACCTTCAGGTATCTTTGGCTAACATGAAAGCTGCTCTGTGCAGCACTCTAGGCTGGCATGAGAAACTTCAATTCTCAATGAAAACAAGACTAGCAATTTCTAATGTGAAACCCTTTCTAACTATTAGAAATTATTATTTCTTCCACTAAAGATTCAGCCAGCTCTCCCAGATGTTCTCATACCTTATCCTCTCTGAGAGGTTGTTTTCTAATCTTGTGGGAGGAACCCTGCCTGGGTATTAAGATGGGAGATGCTTCTAGAGAGCTAGGTTGAGCCATGTCCTAGAAGTTGTTGAATACTATATGATTTTGGATTAAATCTTAGAAGTGATGATAAAACACAGAAAGATTATGTTAGATGGTGAGTAAAACTATTTCAGATGATAAATTTGTATGTGATTAAGATTATTCTGAGTGAATTAGAGGTTTTTTAAGAGAGAAAAATCTAAAACCAAGAATCCTCATTAAGCTCCGTTATAATAGTTTTGAACAGTTATTTTCAAGACTTTGGCCAGGGATATAGCTATGCAAATATGGAAAAATATTCTTTTATGAAGCAAATGTGATGATAAATAGGACAAGAAGGTCATTACTTGCATAGGGAGGAAAAGAAAGCAGGGGAAGCAGAGTGACGAATGCATGGGTTCCATAGATGAAAACCATTAAAATGACTAGGATATGGTTAAGAAGCAATGTGCTCAATAGGATCAGGGGTGAATTGATAAAGTAATTTTTCTTTAGAATATGCAGAATTTGAAGTTTTGGGGCAACGAAAGAGGACATGTCAACAGAATGAATGCTTAATTTGTCTGCCATTAAAATGAGTATGTTTTTGAATGAAATTAGCAATTATGTATAGTTATTAACAACAATTGGCATAAACATGGACTATTCTGGGTCAGTCAGGAAACACTGATACCCCATTTATTGGATAATATACAACAAAAAAATAGAGATTAAGGTTGACATTTTCAATTATAGGAATCAATGTAAAACCATCTCATAAAAATATATTTTTGCATTGTATTTCTCTTTAATTATAGCAATTGATATACTGCTTCACAGTTTTCAAAGAGCTTTTTTGTTTATCTCCTGACTGATAAACAGATGAAGTAAGCCAGAGGGAGGTCCTGCTCTACACTGGTGAAATATATCTGATTGGTCTCTTTTCCTTCCAAATAGTTAATATTGTTTGTACACTAGAATAGACAGTAAACTCCCTGGAGATTTTTCTTGTTCCATGTAGAGCTATAACCCAAATACCAAATGCAGTGTCTATTTCATAAGAACAATCAATACATATTGAATAAATGAACAAAAGAAATTTCCACTGTGAAAGAACTATCATTTTGGAGTCTATCAGGATGCAAATTGTCTACCTGAATCTCAAGAAAAACATTTTACTTCTTGTGATTACTTATTTCAATCCATTTTCTGAGATGTGTACTTCTCTGAAGTAGGAAGAAAATGATTTGGGGAACAAAAGCAGGAAGAAACTTGAAATTAGATTGTGTCATGATATCACATAAAATTAAAAATTTAAAACATGTACAAGGACACTTAGAAAAATTTAAGACAACAATCCAGTATTTGAAAGTCCTTGAGTCTGTTTAATGGAAGCAAATGTAATGAAAAATTATTTTGACCCTAATATTGCTATTGAACAAATGTAAAAAAGAAAAAGTATCTTTATTTTTCTATAGCTCAATTAAACCTTTTCAAACTCCACTCAAAGAGAGATCTAAACTCTCTAATTATCAATTTATCAGTGTTTTCTGGTTTAAACAGTCTACCTTTTAAATTTTTTTATTTGTTCTTTTTAGTTATACATGACCATAGAATGTATTTTGACTTATTATACATATATGGAGTATAATTTCCATTCTTGTGGTTGTACATGATGTGGAGTTACACTGGCCATGTTTTCATATATGAACATAGGAAAGTAATGTCCAATTCACTCTACTTAGTCTACCTTTTAGTAAATTCTTAGATATTCAGCTCCCTCCTTCACTCCTCTTCCAGTTCAAGATAATGTCTGGAAAACCGCAGAGTTGCTCAGATTTTTCTTATGATGACATAGAAGCAGGATCTTGGATCCAAGTATAGGTATTGCAGCTCTGTGAGTCCTTGCTTGCATATGATGATATTTCCCTTTGTCCTCTATTTATAGTTCTGCCTGTGGACATAATATGCTAAAATCTTCAAATAGTAAGCCTGTGACCTGTTCTTTGGTCTAGATCTTGTGACTTTCTCTGCTAACGTAGGTCCCCTCTTCTTTTCCTGCACTTAGTTATCCCTTGGAAGTCTCTCTGCAAATTTGTCTTCTGCCCCATTCCTCACTGTAACACTTGAACCTTGCCATACTGACCCTACTCAAGTCCTAAAGGCTGTGCTCTGCACTTTCTCATCTCTTCCATATCATTGCATGTGAATCTCTTCTATTTAGTGTGGGGTTGAAAGTGGACTGGCAGGAGCTAACCTTGGACCTCAGTCGGTCTTTACAGCTGCTGATTTTATTTTGAAGAGTCTGTACATGTAGGCATAAAGCATCCAGAAAAGATCTCCAAACTCTCAAACAAGGACCTAGGAGAAAAACTCTTGTGTTCTGACTCGCTTCACCATTCAGAGACATGGGGACAAGGGTGGGCAATAAAAGGAGAAATTGCAGTTGATACATGTCACCACCTTCTTCTCACAATCCAGTCACTTCCACCTGGAGTAAGCAGGTTTCTTTTTTCCTCTTCCTCCCCAGATGGGACTTCTTCTTTAGTTTAGCCATCTTAAAATGATCCCCCCCCCACACACACACTTCTTTTATTTTATTTAAGTAGTGTGTATAATATGCAGGTTTGTTCTAAAAGCTTAGCAAAAGTTATCTAATGTAATCCTCATAACGACCCAGAAGATAAGTACTATTATTATCCTCATAGATAAAGCGTTTAGCTAGTAGTGGCACAGCCAGGATTTGGGCCCATGTGGTTAAGCACAAATTGAAGTTTAATCACCAGGTTATGCTCTTTCTATTTGTTGGTAAGGTGCAATGACAAACAAAAAACATGAATTATACATGAATGGTTCATCAGTTTAATATGTTCAAATATTACTCAACATCCTTTGTTATTAAGGTATTCAAATGAATAACAGGGTTTCAGATGGCTTTATAAATCCAGGGTATGGTGAGAAATGAAATAGAGAAAAAAGGCCAAGGGTAAGGGTTGCTAACTCAAGCAGGGAAAAAAAAAGTGTTGGGGAATAACATTGAGAAGTGGTCTCTGATTTTAACAAAAGAAATGCCAAGTAGTATATTCATTAGTACACTGAAGTTTGAATCTATGCTTTCTCTGTGGGCATTTTCTCCATTATGTTGCTTAGAACTTTTTTCTCATGCATTATACATTTCATCTTACATATAAAATCTCTTAAGTGATGTCTCCTGTTCAGATTTTTAAAAGTGATTACCTAGTTTGTGTATATAATATAGTCATAGGTCCAATCTACAGAAATAGATTCCCTAATGATTGAGTTCTTGCCTAACGTTACACTTACATTTCTATTTCCTGATCTCACACTATTGCATTTTATGAAAATGTGAAATTACATTATGGGTAATTTTTAGAACATAATTTAATTCTCTTACATTTATGGCCTTTACACAAAGTTATCTTTTTTACTTGACTGGCATCTTAACCTCGGGAATTCTTACAGCCTCTCCTCTTCCCTAATTATATGCAAAATCTTGTCTCTCTGACCACCGTCTACTGTCCTTTAGGCATCTGTCCTCTAAAAAGTCTTTCTTGACTTACAGATTAATTTCTGCAGCCCTTTTATGGAAGTACAATCAGGTCTATTAATAATTTCTTTAAGATGGCACACAGACACTGAGTCCACACTGGCTTGTGAGATTCAGTTACTAAATTTTAAAGTTTTGGAAGCTGGTTGTTAAGGCATCAGTTCCTAGAAATTGACCATGGTGGGAGTGTTTATATCATGCAAATCTACAGACACAGTGCATCATTTTTCTTTTGTTTTTCTGCAGAGTTGGTTTACTAGCACATAGTTGAAAATAATGTTTGTATCTATTGTTATTCAAATATGAATATAAAATACTAGTATGATGGGTAAAATTAAGCTACACAAGGCAAGCATTTAAGATGATGTCATATTCTTCAAGTTTATACCTATCTTTTAGGAGACTGTTTTATTGGTCTGAAAAATGTTTCCTTGGCTAGAATTTCAAGGGGGGAAAGACACTCCAAACACATCTGTATTCTGAAGAAATGGGTTTGTGTTTACATACGCCATCATCAGCAAACAACACAGCTTAGAGCTGTGAAAATTGCAGACCTTTACAACGTGGTTGTTGATTAATGATTTAATTAAAGTAGGATTAATATAAATCTGTTGGCAAGAAAGAATGCTAGTGAAAGTTGAAAATATTCTGGCAATCTACCCTTCTTGTAGTCACTGTAGAAGGTGATAATTACAGAGTGACATCACCAACTTCAACACGTGAAGATCTGGAAGAAAGGCTGATGTTTGCAAGCACTGCAAGAAGAAATTGAGAAGCGAGGGAATAATTTTAATGACAGCAATGTATCATATGGTGTATTTTTTTTTCTTTTTATTGTAAACAAATGGGATACATGTTGTTTCTCTATTTGTACATGGCGTAAAGGCATACCATTTGTGTAATCATAAATTTACATAGGGTAATGTTGTTTGATTCATTCTGCCATTTTTTCCCTTCCCCCCCTCCCCTCCCACCCTTCCCCTCCATCTATACAGTCCTTCCTTCCTCCATTCCTGCCCCCCTCCCTAAACCCAACTCCAACCCCAACACTAACCCTTCCCACCCCCCATTATGTGTCATCATCCACTTATTAGCGATATCATTCTTCCTTTGGTTTTTTGAGATTGGCTTATCTCACTTAGCATGATATTCTCCAGTTTCATCCATTTGCCTGCAAATGCCATAATTTTATCATTCTTTATGGCTGAGTAATATTCCATTGTATATATATACCACATTTTCTTTATCCATTCATCAATTGAAGGACATCTAGGTTGGTTCCACAATCTGGCTATTGTGAACTGAGCAGCTATGAACATTGATGTGGCTGTATCTCTGTAATATGCTGATTTTAAGTCCTTTGGGTATAGGCCAAGGAGTGGGATAGCTGGGTCAAATGGTGTTTCCATTCCAAGTTTTCTAAGGAATCTCCACATTGCTTTCCAGAGTGGCTGCACTAATTTGCAACCCCACCAGCAATGTAAGAGTGTACCTTTCTCCCCACATCCTCGCCAACACCTGTTGTTGCTTGTATTCTTGATAATTGCCATTCTAATTGGGGTGAGATGGAATCTTAGGGTGGTTTTGATTTGCATTTCTCTTATTACTAGAGATGTTGAACATTTTTCCATATGTTTGTTGATTGCTTGTACATCTTCTTCTGTGAAGTGTCTATTCATTTCCTTAGCCCATTTGTCAATTGGATTATTTACATTCTTGGTGTAGAGTTTTTTGAGTTCTTTATAGATTCTGGAGATTAGCGCTCTATCTGAAGTATGATTGGCAAAGATTTTCTCCCACTCTGTAGGCTCTTTCTTTGCATTGCTGATAGTTTCCTTTGCTGAGAGAAAGCTTTTTAGTTTGAATCTATCCCAGTTATTAATTCTTGCTTTTACAATTTTCTCATACTAGACAAAGGGGCCAAAAATATGCAATGGAGAAAAGATAGCCTCTTCAACAAATGGTGCTGGGAGAATTGGAAATCCATATGCAACAGAATGAAACTAAACCCATATCTCTCACCATGCACAAAACTAAACTCAAAATGGATTAAGGATCTCGGAATCAGACCAGAGACCTTGCATCTTATAGAAGAAAAAGTAGGTCCAGAGCTTCAACATGTACTTTTTAATAATGACTCAGAAAAAATTTCTTCAGGTCTTGGCAACAGGCAAAGTTGAATTCTCTTAAATCATTGCTTTTTTAAACTTTATGCACACTATGAATCTTGGACCTAATCCTATTTCACTTTTTGATCTGACAGAAGAGAGATCAGAGCTTTATTTGTGGCCTAAATAACTAATGTATAAAACGATAGGCACATAGTCTGTGTGCTAATCTAAGCTCTCTATTTACTCTTCCCCTATCTTTATTTCCCTTTCATCACACTCTTTCAACCTGATTTCTCCTCCTGTGGACTATGTATTTTTGTAAATCACCCTAAGACACTTTTGTTCTGAAATGGGTTATAAATAAATAACACAGACAGGAAATGACACAGACCTGGTTCTTTAAAGCAGTTGCACTTGGAAATCTTGCTTGTTTTAAAGGAATACTATGCTCATTGTTTCAGTTTTCACTAAGAAATTTCTAGGACACTTATATCCAAACTAATTTTTATAGATATGAAAATTGAAACAGAGAGTTTGAAATCTGATCAATGTAATGTAGAAACAAAGGAATTATATAGATAAGATTTATTCTCAAATTTTCCCCACAGATACAAACATTAGGAAATGATTGAATAATGACATGGTGGTGACTTAGAACCCAAATTATTTCATCCCTAATGTGAAGATCAGTAGTTCCTTAGCAATACTTGTCTCCCAGTAGCAAGAATATGTATTAACTGAATGATCCTATTTAGATACTCATTTCTAGTCTACACTTACTACTAACCAGGTAAATTAGGAGAATTATATCCCAATTACACATACTACTATAAGTAAGTCTTTTAAATTAATTTAAAAAAGCATTTAGTATGTATATCTTACTTTTAAAATCATACCTTTGTGGCATCTGAAATACACAATTTTAGGTTTCCCTAACTAAAAAAAATTTTTTTCTTAATTTTATCTGAATTTATATATGTACCTCTGAAAAAAATGCAGTATCTTACATGGAAATAGTACAATTAAAATATGTAAGAACATAAAAACAATATTTTAAGATTAATATACTATTTTTTTGGTACCAGGGATTGATCTTAGGGTCACTCAACCACTGTGCCTCATCCCCAGCCCTATTTTGTATTTTATTTAGAGACATGGTCTCACTGAGTTGCTTAGCGCCTCGCCTTTGCTGAGGTTGTCTTTGAACTCAGGATCCTCCTGCCTCAACCTCCGGAGTCACTGGGACTACAGGTGTGCATCACTGTCCCCAGTGAGATTAATATATTATATTCATGAATTTAATGTATTACTAAAGTAATTTAAATGTAAGTGGATTTTGGTTTTTATCATTCATATATATTTAAGGCATATATATTTCCCCTCAATGTACTATAACTGATATTTTTGTAAGATTAGAGAATTCTGAATTCCTTGTAAGATATGTCAAGGCAAAGTAATCTGATAAGGCATAAAAGGTGAATGGGGTAAGTTCATACAGAGTCATAGAGTTTGACATTTCCAAAACTCCTCTGTCATTTATGCAAATGATGCCATTGCAATTAGGGTAGAAAGAACATCTCCACATAGGCTAGATTTTTATAAATATCTTATCTCTTAAGATATCTGCTTAAACCACTGAGCCATAACCAAGCCCTTTTTATTTTTATTTTGAGACAGAATCTCAAGTTGCATAGGGCCTCACTAAGTTGCTGTGGCTATCTTTGAACTTGGAATCCTCCTTCACCAGCATCCTGAGCCACTGGGATTATAGGTGTGCACCACCACAACCTACAATCTACTTTAAAGGTATATTTAAAGTATTTACATTGAAATGTGACATATCAGATGACAGATGTCTAAGCACTTCCGTGGATCACAGATACAAGGCTCGGAAACAATCTTTCTTGTAGCTTAGCTTCTTAAGGTACTCTTTAACAGTGCTTTTCTCAATTTAAATTGAGCAGAGGCCCAACTCTGAAGAAGAAAAAAAAATAGGTTCCTTTTATTTCTCTTTAAAGGCATATACTATTATTAGTCCCATAGAAGAAAAACTATATTTTCTCATAACTTAAATTATCTACTATGTGGAATAGGTCAAATGAAATTCACATTGGCCACTAAGAAGATAAAATACAAGTATGTGGGCACATCTGTGAAAAAGAAAATAAAGCAAATTTGTAACCTTTTTACTTCATGTATACCATCAAAGAACTGGAAAAATAAGTTTAGATTTAACATCTGATTTTATTTCTTAGCTTAGCGGGGATGTCTATATTACCATTTTCCAATGAGATAAATGGTAAAATGGTTGACACAATGGTATATATTATAAAATGATAGGGTGGGAACTTATTCACTCTATTTACTAAAGTATTTTTGTTAAGTTTATTCAAGGAGGTATGCTGCCCACTGGAAATACATGGATAAATAAAATTCTGTTCTATTATAGGTAGAATAAAATATAAAGTGGCAAAAATTCTCTTTGTTTAAGATGGTTTAAGATGCTTAAGATAAGGTGTTTCAGATTATTTGTGATAAAAGACAGTTGAAATTATTATATTACCAGCATTAAGAAGTTAGAGCTTCATGTGTCCAGGAAAGGGAGATCATATTCAGATGGACAGATAGGTGGATAGATGGACAGATGGATACAAATACAGATATACATATATATATGGAGAGAGAGGTATATTAATTATGGATCTTTGAAATATTGAATTCAACCATGTTAAAAGATATATATTGTAGCTTCAGGTTGATTATGCTTAATATATTTTTGCTGTCATTTATCACTTCTGTGAACATAATTGACTGAATGTATGCAGATACTCAGTGTTTACATGATTATAAAATGTTTCTATGAATAAGTAAGCATTGTGTTAAAAACACATTCTCACTCTACAGAACTTGTAGCATAAGCACATGAGTGAAATAAAAAAAAGAATGGTTAGGAGCTTTAAAATACACTTCTAAACATCATAATATAATAATTTGCAGAGAAGTCTTTTCTTTTTATTGTGAAACTGAAATACTAACCACTTAAATAGGAAAATAGTTACTGGTTTTATCCATCTGACGCAATAATGAGGAATCATTTTTTTCAAATGCAAATTTATTTTTGAAACATTGTGTAATGTATAAAAATGCATTTTTAACTTAAACTTTCTAATTCAGATTCTTCATACAGTAACATAATATTTGTTAAGGAAGCATGGGTGTTTGGATAAAGAAATTGGGGAAGCAGTGGTATGCTAATAATTTTTCAAACTATAGACAACCTTCAAATCTTTCATATATGTGCTTAACTTACCATAAATTTAAAATATGTTATAATGGAAAAAAGTACCAGTCTAGAAGTAAACATTGTGATTATAAGGATTAATTAATTAATTAATTAACAATTAATGCAAAAACAGAAGAAAAAAGTAAAACAAATCCACTTATCATTTGAATATAGGGGAAAACTCTCCATGAAAAAATAGAGGTCCTCAATACTATTTTGAACCTATCCCTCAGCCTTATCGCTGTGTTATTTGCAGGCACCTATAGGCATCTGCCCTGAGAATAGATTATTAGCACTTTCTGCCTATTTTACTAGTTAATTGAAGTGGTACATAAAACTCACTTATGGTATAAATTGCAGACAGTGAATGAAGCAGAACAAGAGAAAAAACAAGAATTATGAAAAAAAAAGAAAAAAAGTATCTTCCTTCAAGAATCAGTATTCAATTATTTCTGACTCTACCTAATACATAAATGTTATTAACAATTCTTTAATAGTAACTACCTTAACCATTAGGAAGAACCTACTTATGGTAAGTAACATGTTTTATTGTCCCTGTAACAATTTGGTTTAATAACATGAGTGACATATCACATATAAAATTCAAGGCAAACTTTTTTCACATGTTCAAAAAAGATGCTTTTGGTCAACCTATAGTTGCAATTCTATGATAACTGTCAGTCAGGGTCTTTAATTAATAGAAAAAGATAAGTCTAGAAACAAAGGTCAGCAAATGTGACTTTATGGTTATTGTATGACAAATGACCATGTCACCTTGATCAGATATACTCCTTCTAGCTCACCTGTCCCTTAATGCCCACAAGACCTCCTGAAATCAGTGGTTTTAGCAATATTGTTCTTATATCAGTATACTCTCATTGTATCAGTGATTATCTGCTATTTATTTTGCATTATTGAAAGCTGGTGCTGATTAAGAACAAAAATAAATTCCTGCACCCTTCTAGGAAAAATAACCATAAATTTCTTTATAAATATTTACATAGGAAGGTCATTCATATGAAGTATTCTTAAGATTAAACATACTCGGGAATTTCCCCTGTGTTCCACAATTTTAATCCTGAGTCAAGGATTTATAAAATAGTTAAAGTTTTATCAAAGTAACTATTCAATTGGCCCAGATTTATTTAGTTAGTATTAATTTTGCTACCCTCTATTCTTTCTCCCCAAAATACTGACCAAATATTTTAATTAGTTGATCTACATAAATACTGCTTATCTTTAGACTATCTCCAATAAGGTATAAATTAACTTCATGATCAATTTTACTAAAATGATAATTTCAAATGTAATGAAATATTTATGATAAATAGCTTAAAATATTTGCATATTTCCTTGTAAAAAGTGTGCCAGAAAATACAACGGCATCTCATATGTCAGGATATTAGTCTTCTGCCAAAATATTTCCAGAACATTGTCCAGATTGCAACAGTGATCAAAGAACACTTCTGAGAATCACACAGCTGTTGCCCAAATCCACATACCTTATCCCCATATCAGTCTTGATGATTTTTAATAACAATAAGCAAATAAACAAACAAACAAAAAACTCTCCACCAGTATATTAGAAGCTGCAACTGAAATAAAATTTTTGAGAAAGGCATAGTAATGAGTTAAATTTTATAGTAAAAAAAATTGCAGGAAAAATACATTAGGCTGTATGCATGGTGATTATTATGGAATAATGGATGAGAAGACCTTGGAACATCAAAATAATACTAAGTTATAATCAGTGATCTGACTGGGCTCATAGGGAAATAAGATATGCTTAATCTAACTTTTATATAAATGATTTTATAGTAAAAATAATTGTTTTAGGGCTTTAACGAATAAGCCCTGGAGTTCAATATACAGATCACTGATTCACAAAATTTAATGTATATTCAAATCACCTTAGGATCTTGTGAAAATGCAGATTCTTATTGGATAGACCTGGGAGGTATGGGCATGATTCTATATTTCTAACAAGCTTGTATTAAATGATGATAGTTTTTCCAACAAGGGAATAAAAATGCATTGATTTCCAATCAAATTAGATAAATGAGTTGTTACTATGTCTGATTTCAAATATTTTTGAAAATCTGAAATGAACACATATTAGTAATATATGTTGGCACACTTTGGAAATAAGGAAATAGCATTATAATAAAGTGTTTTAAGGTGTGAAAAATGTAAGAGGGGGTATAAATAATAATGTGTTATTCAATCCTTCAACCATATACTAAACATGCACGAAGCAATGTGAATGAAATCTGGAATTGGTCAATACTGTGCAAAATTTGAGGTGAGCTATATCTCTATCATACTAAGTCATAGTCAATAGAATTCTGAATTCTCTTAAACTATGTTGTTTCATTCTTTCTACATCTGGAGGGTACGCAACATACAAGGCAAGTTTTTCTAAAAGAATAATTCATTGTAGTTTCTATTAATGGTAAAACACTGTGCTTTGTTCAGGGGTGAAAAATGAACAACTGTTCTTTGACTTAAAATGAAAAATGCCCAGGCAATCATTTTCTGACTCTGAACTATAGAACCATAAATATGTGCATCAAAATAATCTATAAATATATTGGAACTTGGAGAAGTTAAATATAATAATACCTTTGAAGTTATAGATTTACAGCCTTTGTAGGCATTTCACGTATTATACAAATTTTTGACTCTGTAAAATTCTTTTTTGCTGGGTTCATAAAATATTCATGTCCAGTGACATTAAGGTGAGACTTTTCTGGTCTTACCATGACTTCCACAATGAAACTGTGGTTCTAGGTGCAATACTGCCTATTTGACCATTGACCCTTCTCAGTGAGCTTTCATTGAGGGTGAGAGATTGTTTTGTTGCTCCAATTATTAATTTCAAGTAGCTAAATGAAATTATCTACAATGTGTAATATGGATAATCTGTTTGTAGCGGGAAGCAGGTATAATTGTAAATTAAGTTCTTAAAAAAGATATGACCTTAATTGTTCCATGTTCCTTCAAAGGTGTGTGGGTGTGGGTGTATGTGTGTGTAAAAATCTGTAAAATTTTAAAATGGATAATAAGAAAAGTAAACTCATGATTCAGAATAATTTAAAGGTTATTCCAACCTTTACTACTATCTTTCATTTAAAAAAATGGCAGAATAAATCAAACAACATTACCCTATGTAAATTTATGATTACACAAATGGTATGCCTTTACGCCATGTACAGGCAGAGAAACAACATGTATCCCATTTGTTTACAATAAAAAAAAACAGGATAATATAGACAACAATTATATAAACCTGTTACCTATAAAAATCCTCTAATATTTTTCCCCATTTGCCTATTGAAAATAAAACTATGTATACTGAAAAATGTTCTGTGAAGCTATAAATGAAGCACAATCTATGTTAATTAACAAAATGTGAATGATTACTTAGTAAATCATGTATTCATTAAAATGAAAAATAATTCAAAACCCCAAAATAGCTAAATGTTTAAAATATTGTGTTATTTAGTGAATTGATTCTGTCCAAAAAGATTTTCTGGGAAAAACAACTAATTGATACAAATATGAGTGCAAATCTGTTTTTTAATTTTAAAGCATATTGTTCAAAGTTTTAGCTTGTGTGCATGATATAAATCCCATACATTGTTTTCTCAGTGACAATGAAAAGCACAGTTCATGAAAAACTGAAGTAAAAATTAAAATAACTTTTAAAAACTCAGTCACAGTTTTGTCATTGGTATATGGAGGTTGTTCCAGGGACCCATCCAAAGCTCTTCATCGTCTGATGGTGTGTGGTCACTATGGAATTCCACAGTCTCCTTTATGTTCTTATTGTCAACCATGGACTCCTGTTCCACTGTGCTTTTCAGCATACTCCCCAATGGCTTTGCTGCTGTATGGTCAGTCGCCACAGGGCAAGGAACAAATGTAACCAGCATTGGTCTTTTGTTCACTTTCTCAGTAGAAAATGGCCCCCTTGACAATGTGTTCAGAGGTACATTCTCCTCATGTGTCACTGCCAACTTGTCTAATTTCTTAAAGTGCCTGCCCTGATGGACAGGGGAAGTAACTTTCAAGTTATCAGTGAGACAGGCACAGCAGGTTCTCACCACAGAACCATTCTGTGCAATATATATATTGCCATTGATATTACTGTGGATATTAGCATTGTGAAGATGGTTTCTCTGACATTCTAGAGCACTGTCTTCTCCAGTTGAGCTAGTTTCATATTCTAGATCAACAACTAATTTGATCATTCTCTTTCTTGCCCACTGACAAAATAAAAGGGGGGGAAAAAAAAACAGTGCTAGTCATTATCAAAGGAACTAAAGAGTCAAAGAACACAACACCTGTGAAATTTAAAAAAATGATATTTAAAAAGCTATCAGGGGAGTTTCAAGATGGCGGACTAGAGAGTGGCTGCATTTCATGTTGCTCCAGGATGCAGGATTCAAAAGAGGAGATAGTGAGAGACTTGGGACCAACTCAAAGATGCCGGGTGAGTCTCTCCCATTGGAGAGGCGTCCCAGATGGGGCGGTAGACCCGGAAGGCAGGGAACTTAGTGAAGTAGAGTTGCTCGGCGAGATGCCCCTCCCCCCACTGGAGCAGTAAACACGGACCACTGGGATCATCGTAGAGGAGGCAGCTCAGCACAGCGCTTGGACTCAGAGAAACCACTGGGGCTCCCGGCGGCTGCCTGAGGAAGAGCAGCGTGGCGAGCTGTTTAGACTCAGAGCGATCGCTTCTGAACACCGGGGGGCTGCCCGTGGGAAGAGGAGGAATATGGCGGGTCACTTGGTCTGGGAGTGACTGCATCAGAGTCACAGGCGGCTGCTGGAGGAGGGGCTGTGTGGCGAGCTGTTTGGACTCAGAGTGACCACTTCCGAACACCGGGGGGTTGCCTGGAGGAAGAGGAGAAGCGCGGGGGTTGCTTGGACTGGGAGTGACTGCATCAGAGCCACAGGCAGTTGCCAGAAGAGGAGGCAAGTGGTGAGTTGTTTGGACTCAAAGCAACCACTCCTGAACACCGGTGGCCTGCCTGGAGGAGGAGCGCGGTGGGTCCCTTGGTCTCCGAGCGACCGCTTCTGAACACCCGGGGGGCTGACCCGAGGAGGAGGAGGAACATGGTGGGTCACTTGGACTCAGAGTGACTGCCTAGGGCTATGGGCGGTTGGTGGGAGGAGGAGATGCGAAGTGAGTTGCTTGGACTCCTAGTGACTGCACTGGAACACTGGGCTGCTGTCCGGAGGAGGAGGTGTGTGGTGGGTCTCTGGGTCTCGGAGCTATTGTACGGGGCTCCAGGTGGCGGCTCAGAGAAGGGGCCGCATAGCCAGGTGATTAGGTGCAGAGCAGGGTCCCAGGAGCTAGGCGGCTTCTTGCTGGAAGAGCTGCACAGAGACACGCCTAGGGGCAGAGTGAAGTTTCCAGGACTGTGGGCAGATTGTCTGAGGAGAGTCACCCTAAGGAGATTCGTCTGCGAAGGGTGAGGCTCCCAGGCCCAGGAGGTAGGTCCGGGTCCCTGGGAATGTTGCAGAGGAAGACAGCCCAACCCAGGGGGTAGTTGTAGATTGAGGGGAACCTCTAGGAGGGGAACTGACCAGCAAGACCTCCCCACCTGGTGAGGCTTCCCTGCCAGGTGTGGTTTTCCCACAAGGTCGGTAAAACCAGAGACACAGGAACAAACAGGCCATGCCTCAGTCCGCATCCTAGTTCCCCTTTGGATGACCATTGGTCAACAAGTGGAGGCACCTCTGCCCACTATCAGGGAATATACCCCACCTGAGGGTCACCAACCCTAGAGAGGCAGCTTCCTTGTGGAACACCACATTATCAACTTCCTCCAAGACTGCAGGCTACTGAAGGATAAGAGGGGATATACTAGCAATCTTCAGGGACATTATAAGTCAATAGAGGAAATCTGCAATATCTTAATGACCCATTGATTCCTGAACAATATGAGAAAACAAGGGAAGAAAACGCCCCAAACACTCTAGATGTTACATCAATAAAATCCAACGACAGCATGGCAGAAGATATGACAGAAAGGGAGTTCAGAATGTACATAATTAAAATGATCAGAGAAGCAAACGATGAGATGAAAGAGCAAATGCAGGCATTGAATGATAGCACCAATCGACAGTTAAAAGAGCAAATACAGGAAGCAAAAGATCACTTCAAAAAAGAGTTAGAGATATTGAAAAAAAATACAAACAGAAATCCTTGAGGTGATCCAAGATGGCGGACTAGAGGGGGACTGCATCCCCAGTCACTCCAGAACCCAGGAGTTAAGAAGGGGAGGCATTGAGAGACTTGGACCAAAAGAGAGCCACGGGTGAGTCTGCCCACTGGGTAAATCTCGGCCCAAGTGGCAGGCCCAGATAGAGGTGGCTTATCGGAGCAGGGCAGGGCAGCAAGAGTCTTCCACAGGCAGCCCTGCGCACTCCGGTGCTGGGCCCCTCCCACACAGCCAGCTTCTCCAGGTTCTCGGAGCAGGCCTCCTACTGAGAGCCTTTCAGATCAGAACAAGCTCCATGTCCCGGAGCAAGCGCGGCATACTCTGGCCTGCAAGCAGCTTCAGGGACCAGGACAGGGCAGCCAGCGAACTTCCCAAGCAGCCTGGACCCCTGCGGTGGGAGGTGCCTTTCAAGGCTAGCTTCTTGGAACAGACTGCCCAGTGAGAGCTTTTCTACATAGAGACAGACACAAGTCCCCGAGGAAACGGAGAGCTTCGATCTGCAAGCAGCCTCTGGGATTAGGGCAGGGCAGCCAGAGACTTCTTCAGGCGGCTCTGCCCACTCCGGCCGCAGGCTCTTTCCACGAGGCGATCCAAGATGGTGACCTAGAGGGTGACTGCATCTCCAGTCACTCCAGAACCCAGGACTCAAGAAGGGAAGGCATTGAGAGACTTGGACAAAAATAGAGTCAAGGGGTGAGTCTCCCCCACTGGGCGAAACTTGGCCTGGGCGCCAGGCACAGATAGGTGTGGCTTATCATAGCAGGGTAGGGCAGCTAGAGTCTTCCCGAGGTAACCTTTCACACTCTGGCGGTGGGCTCCCCCCACACTGCCAGCTGCACGGTGCAGGCCCCCAGTGAGAGCCTTTCCGCACAGAGCCAGCTCCAAGCCCTGGAACCAGTAGGGGCTAGGGGCAGCTTTCTTCGGAAGCACTGCATTATCAAGTTCCTCCAAGACTTCAGGCTACCGAAGACTGGGAGGTGATACACTGGAAATCTACTGGGACACTATAAGCCAATAGAGGAAATCTGCAATATCTCAGATTCCCACTGACATCTGACCAATATGAGAAAACAAGTGAAGAAAATGTCCCAAACAAACCTAGATACTACATCAATAAAACCCAATGACCGCACAGCAGAAGAAATGTCAGAAAGGGAGTTCAGAATGTACATAATTAAAACAATCAGAGAAGCAAATGAGGAGATGAAAGAGCAAAAGCAGGCATTGAAGGAGGAGATGAAAGAGCAAATGCAGGCATTAAATGATCGCACCAATCAACAGTTAAAAGACCAAATACGGGAAGCAAGAGATCATTTCAATAAAAAGTTAGAGATACTGAAAAAACAACAACTGAAATACTTGAAATGAAAAAAACAATAAACCAAGTTAAAAACTCCATAGAAAGCATAATCAATAGGGTAGAACACCTGGAAGACAGAACCTCAGACATTGAAGAAAAAATATTTAATCTTGAAAACAAAGTAGGCCAAACAGAGAAGATGGTAAGAAATCATGAACAGAATCTACAAGAATTATGGGATATCATGAAAAGGCCAAATTTGAGAATTATTGGGATTGAGGAAGGCATAGAGAAACAAACCAAAGAAATGAACAATCTATTCAATGAAATAATATGAGAAAATTTCCCAAATCTGAAGAATGAAATGGAAAACCACGTACAAGAGGCTTATAGAACTCCAAATATACAAAATTACAACGGACCCACACCAAGGCACATTATTATGAAGATACCTAACATACAAAATAAAGAGAGAATTTTAAAGGCCGCGAGAGAAAAGAATCAAATTACATTCAGAGGGAAACCAATAAGAATATCAGCAGATTTTTCAATCCAGACCCTAAAAGCTAGAAGGGCCTGGAACAACATTTTTCAAGCTCTGAAAGAGAATGGATGCCAACCAAGAATCTTATACCCAGCAAAACTTACCTTCAAATTTGACGATGAAATAAGATCCTTCCATGATAAACAAAAGCTAAAGGAATTTACAAAAAGAAAGCCAGCATTACAGAACATTCTCAGCAAAATATTCCATGAGGAAGAGATGAAAAACAACGATGCAAATCAGCAACAAGAGGCGCTAGCCTAAAGGAATAGCCAAATAAAGGAGAAACCAAATCATGTCAAAAAAAAAAATATGAGTCAAATGACTGGGAATACAAATCATATCACAATAATAACCCTGAATGTTAATTGCCTGAACTCATCAATCAAAAGACATAGATTGGCAGATTGGATTAAAAAGAATATTCCAACAATATGCTGCCTGATAGAGACTCATCTCATAGAAAGATACCCATAGACTAAAGGTGAAAGGATGGGGAAAAACATACCATGCACACGGACACAGCAAAAAAGCTGGAGTATCCATCCTCATTTCAGATAATGTGAACTTCAAGCCAAATCTAGTCAGAAGGGATAAAGAAGGACATTACATGCTGCTTAAGGGAAGCATAAATCAGCAAGACATAACAATCATAAATAGCTATGTCCTGAACATTGGCTCATCCATGAACGTCAAACAAATCCTTCTCAATTCCAGTACTTAAATAGACGACAAGACAATAATACTAGGAGATTTTAACACACCTCTCTCACCCCTGGATAGATCGTCCAAAATAAAACTGAATAAAGAAACCACAGATCTCAATAACACAATCAACAATTTAGACTTAACAGACATATATACAATATACCATCCAACAAGAACGAATACACTTTCTTCTCCGCAGCACATGGATCCTTCTTTAAAATAGACCATATTTTATGCCACAAAGCTACTGTTAGCAAATACAAGAAGATAGAGATACTACCTTGTACTCTATCAGATCATAATGGATTGAAATTAGAAATAAATGACAGAATAAAAAACAGGAACTTCTCCAATATCTGGAGATTAAATAACACACTATTATATGATGAATCGATAACAGAAGACATCAGGAGGGAAATAAAAAAATTCTTAGAAGTAAACGAGAACAAAGACACATCATATCAAAATCGCTGGGACACTATGAAAGCAGTACTTAGAGGAAGATTTATTTCATGGGGCACATTCAACCAAAGAAGTAGAAATAAACAAATAAACATCTTAACACTACAGCTCAAAGCCCTAGAAAAAGAAGAGCAGACCAATACCAAAAGTAGTAGAAGACAGGAAATAGTTAAAATTAGAGCCGAAATGAACGAAATTGAAACAAAAGAAACAATTGGAAAAATTAACAAAATAAATAGTTGGTTCTTTGAAAAAATAAACAAAACTGATAAACCCTTAGCCACACTAACAAAGAGAAAGAGGGAGAAAACTCTAATTACTAAAATTCGGAATAAACAAGGAAACATCACAACAGACACGACTGAAATACAAAACATAATTAGAAGCTATTTTGAAAATATATACTCCAACAAAACAGAAAACCTGGAAGACATCAACAAATTTCTAGAGACATATGAATTACCTAAACTGAACAGGGAGGACATACACAACTTAAATAAACCAATTTCAAGCAATGAAATAGAAAAGTCATCAAAAGCCTACCAACAAAGAAAACTCCGGGACCAGATGGGTTCTCAGCCGAGATCGACAAAACCTTTAAAGAAGAGCTCATTCCAATACTCCTCAAAGTATTTCATGAAATAGAAGAGGAGGGAACCCTCTCAAACTCATTCTATGAAGCCAATATCACCCTGATACCTAAACCAGACAGAGACACATCGAGGAAAGAAAATTTCAGACCAATATCCTTAATGAACATCGACGCAAAAATTCTCAACAAAATTCTAGCAAATCGCATACAAATATATATTAAAAAGATACTGCACCACGATCAAGTGGGTTTTATCCCAGGGATGCAAGGTTGGTTCAACGTTCAGGAAATCAATAAATGTAATTCACCATAACAATAGACTTAAAGTTAAGAATCACATGATTATTTCAATAGATGCAGAAAAAGCATTCGATAAAATACAGCACCCCTTCATGCTCAAAACACTAGAAAAAATTGGGGTAGTGGAAACATTCCTTAACATTATAAAGGCAATCTATGCTAAGCCCATGGCCAATATCATTCTAAACGGTGAAAAACTGAAAGCGTCCCCCGTAAAAACTGGAACATGGCAGGGATGCCCTCTTTCACCACTTCTATTCAACATTGTCCTTGAGACTCTAGCCAGAGCAATTAGACAGACCAAAGAAATTAAAGCGATACGAATTGGAAAAGAAGAACTCAAACTATCCCTGTTCGCTTACGACATGATTATATATTTAGAGGAACCAGGAAATTCCACCAGAAAACTTTTAGTACTCATAAGTGAATTCAGTAAAGTAGCAGGTTACAAGATCAATGCTCATAAATTCAATGTATTTTTGTACGTAAGTGATGAATCCTCAGAAAGAGAAATTAGGAAAACTACCCCATTCACAATAGCATCGAAAAAAATAAAATACTTGGGAATAATCTCACAAAAGAGGTGAAAGACCTCTACAATGAGAACTACAAAACACTAAAGAAAGAAATTAAAGAAAACCTTAGAAGATGGAAAGATCTCCCATGTTCCTGGATAGGCAGAATTAATATTGTCAAAATGGCCATACTACCTAAAGTGCTATACAGATTCAATGCAATTCCAATTAAAATCCCAATGATGTACCTTGCAGAAATAGAGCAAGCAATTATGAAATTCATCTGGAAGAATAAAAAACCTAGAATAGCTAAAGCAATCCTAAGTAGCAAGAACGAAGCAGGGGTATTGCAATACCAGATCTTCAACTCAACTACAAACCAATAGTAACAAAAACGGCATGGTATTGGTACCAAAATACACGGTAGATAAATGGTACAGAATAGAGGATATGGACACAAACCCAAATAAATACAATTTTCTCATACTAAACAAAGGGGCCAAAAATATGCAATGGAGAAAAGATAGCCTCTTCAACAAATGGTACTGGGAAAACTGGAAAACCAATTGCAATAGAATGAAATTAAACCCCTATCTCTCACCCTACACAAAACTCAACTCAAAATGGATCAAGGACCTCGGAATCGGACCAGAGACCCTGCATCTTATAGAAGAAAAAGTAGGTCCAAATCTTGAACTTGTTGGCTTAGGATCAGACTTCCTTAACAGGACTCCCATAGCACAAGAAATAAAAGCAAGAATCAACAACTGGGATAGATTCAAACTAAAAAGCTTTCTCTCAGCAAAGGAAACTATCAGCAATGTGAAGAGAGAGCCTACATAGTGGGAGAATATCTTTGCCAACCATACTTCAGATAGAGCGCTAATTTCCAGAATATATAAAGAACTCAAAAAACTCTACACGAAGAATACAAATAATCCAATCAACAAATGGGCTAAGAAAATGAACAGACACTTCACAGAAGAAGATGTAGAAACAATCAACAGATATATGAAAAAATGTTCAACATCCCTAGTAATAAGGGAAATGCAAATCAAAACTACCCTAAGATTTCATCTCACCCCAATTAGAATGGCGATTATCAAGAACACAAGCAACAATAGGTGTTGGCGAGGATGTGGTGAAAAATGAACACTCATACATTGCTGTTGGGGTTGCAAATTAGTGCAGCCACTCTGGAAAGCAGTATGGAGATTCCTCAGAAAGCTTGGAATGGAAACGTCATTTGACCCAGCTATCCCACTCCTTGACCTATACCCAAAGGATTAAAATCAGCATACTACAGAGATACAGCCACATCAATGTTCATTGCTGCTCAATTCACCATAGACAGATTGTAGAACCAACCTAGATGCCCATCAGTTGATGAATGGATAAAGAAACTGTGGCATATATATACAATGGAATATTATTCCGCAATGAAGAATGATAAAATTATGGCGTTTGCAGGCAAATGGATGAAATTGGAGAATATCATGCTAAGTGAGATAAGCCAATCTCAAAAAACTAAAGGACAAATGTTCTCGCTGATAAGCGGATGAGGACATATATTGGGGGGAGGGAAGGGTTAGCATTAGGTTTAGGGTTAGGTTTAGGGTTAGGGATAAGGAGTGTGGTAAGAATGAAGGAAAGAAGGACTGTATAGAGAGAAAAGAGGGGTGGGGGGGTGGGGGGAAGGGAAAAAATAATGAATCAAACATCATTGCCCTATGTAAACGTATGATTACACAAATGGTATGCCTTGACTCCATGTACAAATAGAGAAACATGTATCCCATTTGTATACAATAATAATAATAAAAAAAGATATCCTTGAAATGAAGGAAACAATAAACCAAATTAAGAACTCCATAGAAAGCACAACCAATAGGATAGAACACCTGGAAGACAGAACCTCAGATATTGAAGACAAAATATTTAACCCTGAAAACAAAGTTGAACAAACAGAGAAGATGGTAAGAAATCATGAACAGAATCTCCAAAAACTATGGGATATCAGGAAGGACAAATTTTAGAATTATTGGGATTGAGGAAGGCTTAGAGAAACAAACCAAAGGAATGAACAATCTATTCAATGAAATAATATCAGAAAATTTCCCAAATCTGAAGAATGAAATGGAAAATCAAGTTCAAGAGGCTTATAGGACTCCAAATACACAAAATTACAACAGATCCACACCAAGGCACATTATAATGAAAATACCTAACATACAAAATAAAGACAGAATTTTAAAGGCTGTGAGAGAAAAGAACCAAATTACATTCAGGGGGAAACCAATACGAATAACAGCAGATTTTTCAATCCAGACCCTAAAAGCTAGAAGGGCCTGGAACAACATTTTTCAAGCTCTGAAAGAAAATGGATGCCAACCAAGAATCTTATACCCAGCACAACTTACCTTCAAATTTGACGATGAAATAAAATCCTTCCATGATAAACAAAAGCTAAAAGAATTTACAAAAAGAAAGGCAGCATTACAGAACATTCTCAGCAAAATATTCCATGAGGAAGAGATAAAAAACTAAGAAACAAATCAGCAAAGGGAGGAATCATCCTAAAGGAACTGTCAAATAAAGGAGGAACAAAGTTGTGTCAAAAAAATAAAAAATAAATAAAATTTAAAAAATGAACCAAATGACCGGGAATACAAATCATATCTCAATAATAACCCTGAATGTTAATGGCCTGAATTCATCAATCAAAAAACATAGACTGGCAGATTAGATTAAAATGATAGATCCAACAATATGTTGCCTGCAGGAGACTCACCTCATAGAAAGAGACACCCATAGACTAAAGGTGAATGGATGGGAAAAAACATACCATGCACATGGACTCAGCAAAAAAGCTGGAGTATCCATCCTCATTTCAGATAATGTGGACTTCAAGCCAAAGTTAGTCAGAAGGGATAAATAAGGACATTTCATACTGCTTAATGGAAGCATAAATCAGCAAGATATAACAATCATAAACATCTATGCCCCAAACAGTGGCTCATCCATGTATGTCAAACAAATCCTTCTCAATTTTAGAAACCAAATAGACCATAACACAATAATACTAAGTGATTTTAACACGCCTCTCTCACCACTGGACAGATCTTCCAAACAAAAATTGAACAAAGAAACCATAGATCTCAATAACACAATCAATAATTTAGACTTAACAGACATTTATAGAATATACCATCCAACCAAGAATGAATACACTTTCTTCTCAGCAGCACATGGATCCTTCTCTAAAATAGACCATATATTATGCCACAAAGCTAATGTTAGAAAATATAAGAAGATAGAAACACTACCTTGTATTCTATCAGATAATAATGGATTGAAGTTAGAAATAAATGAAAGAGTAAAAACAGATACTACTCCAAAACCTGCAGATTAAACAATATGCTATTATAGGATGAATGGATAACAGAAGATATTAGGAAGGAAATTAAAAAATTCTTAGAGGTAAATGAGAACAAAGAAACATCACATCAAAATCTCTGGAACTCGATGAAAGCAGTAATTAGAGGAAAATTTATTTCATGGAGCGCATTTAATAAAAGAAGTAAAACTCAACAAATAAATGACCTAACACTACAGTTCAAAGCCCTAGAAAAGAAGAACAGTCCAACACCAAAAGTAGTAGAAGACAGAAAATGGTTAAACTCAGAACTGAAATCAACGAAACTGAAACAAAAGAAACAATACAAAAAATTGACAAAATAAATAGTTGGTTCTTCGAAAAAATAAACAAAATTGATAAACCTTTAGCCACACTAACAAAGAGAAGAAGAGAGAAAACCCAAATAACTAAAATTCGGAATGAACAAGGAAATATCACAACAGACACGACTGAAATACAAAACATATTTAGAAGCTATTTTGAAAATCTATACTCCAACAAAATAGAAAATTTTGAAGACATCAACAGCTTTGTATAGACATATGAATTGCCTAAACTGAACGAGGAGGACATACACAATTTACATAGACCAATTTCAAGTAATGAAATAGAAATGGATGAAGTCATCAAAAGCCTACCAACAAAGTAAAGTCCAGGACCAGATGGGTTCTCAGCCGAGTTCTACAAAACCTTTAAAGAAGAGCTCATTCCAATACTTCTCAAAGTATTCCATAAAATAGAAGAGGAGGGAACCCTCCCAAACTCATTCTATGAAGCCAATATCACCCTGATACCTAAACCAGACAGAGACACATCGAGGAAAGAAAATTTCAGACCAATATCCTCAATGAACATCGACGCAAAAATTCTCAACAAAATTTTAGCAAATCACATACAAAAACATATTTAAAAGATAGTGCACCATGATCAATTGGGTTTCATCCCAGGGTTGCAAGGTTGGTTCAACATCAGGAAATCAATAAACGTAATTCACCATATCAATAGACTTAAAGTTAAGAATCACATGATTATTTCGATAGATGCAGAAAAAGCATTTGATAAAATACAGCACCCCTTCATCCTCAAAGCACTAGAAAAAATAGGGATAGTGGGAACATTCCTTAACATTGTAAAGGCCATCTATGCTAAGCCCATGGCTAATATCATTCTAAATGGTGAAAAACTGAAAGCATTCCCCCTTAAAACTGGAACAAGGCAGGGATGCCCTCTTTCACCACTTCTATTCAACATCGTCCTTGAGACTCTAGCCAGAGCAATTAGACAGACCAAAGAAATTAAAGGGATACTAACAGGAAAAGAAGAACTCAAACTATCCCTATTTGGTGATGATATGATTATATATTCAGAGGAACCAGGAAATTCCAGCAGAAAACTTTTAGATCTTATAAGTGAATTCAATAAAGTAGCGGGATATAAGATCAATGCACATAAATCTAAGGCATTTTTATACATAAGTGATGAATCTTCAGAAAGAGAAATTAGGAAACTACCCCATTCACAATAGCATCAAAAAAAATAAAATACTTGGGAATCAATCTCACAAAAGAGGTGAAAGACCTCTACAGTGAGAACTACAGAACACTAAAGAAAGAAATTAAAGAACACCTTAGAAGATGGAAAGATCTCCCATGTTCTTGGATAGGCAGAATTAATATTGTCAAAATGGCCATACTACCTAAAGTGCTATACAGATTCAATGCAATTCCAATTAAAATCCCAAGGATGTACCTTACAGAAATAGAGCAAGAAATTATGAAATTCATCTGGAAGAATAAAAAACTCAGAATAGCTAAAGCAATCCTCAGCAGAAAGAGTGAAGCAGGGGGTATCACAATGCCAGATATTCAACTCTACTACAAAGCAATAGTAACAAAAACGGCATGGTATTGGTACCAAAATAGACAGGTGGATCAATGGTACAGAATAGAGGACATGGACACAAACCCAAATAAATACAATTTTCTCATACTAGACAAAGGGGCCAAATATATGCAATGGAGAAAAGATAGCCTCTTCAACAAATGGTGCTAGGAAAATTGGAAATCCATATGCAACAGAATGAAACTAAACCCATATCTCTCACCATGCACAAAACTAAACTCAAAATGGATTAAGGACCTCAGAATTAGACCAGAGACCCTGCATCTTATAGAAGAAAAAGTAGGTCCAGAGCTTCAACATGTCGGCTTAGGACCAGACTTCCTCAACAGAACTCCCATAACACAAGAAATAAAAGCAAGAATCAATAAGTGGGATAGATTCAAACTAAAAAGCTTTCTCTCAGCAAAGGAAACTATCAGCAATGCAAAGAAAGAGCCTACAGAGTGGGAGAAAATCTTTGCCAATAATACTTCAGATAGAGCACTAATCTCCAGAATCTACAAAGAACTCAAAAAACTCTACACCAAGAATGCAAATAATCCAATCGACAAATGGGCTAAGGAAATGGATAGACACTTCACAGAAGAAGATCTACAAGCAATCAACAAACATATGGAAAAATGTTCAACATCTCTAGTAATAAGAGAAATGCAAATCAAAACCACCCTAAGATTCCATCTCACCCCAATTAGAATCGCGATTATCAAGAATACAAGCAACAACAGGTGTTGGCGAGGATGTGGGGAGAAAGGTACACTCATACATTGCTGGTGGGTTGCAAATTAGCGCAGCCACTCTGGAAAGCAGTATGGAGATTCCTTAGAAAACTTGGAATGGAACCACCATTTGACCCACCTATCTCACTCCTTGGCCTATACCCAAAGGACTTAAAACCAGCATATTACAGAGATACAGCCACATCCATGTTCATAGTTGTTCAGTTCACAATAGCCAGATTGTGGAACCAACCTAGATGTCCTTCAATTGATGAATGGATAAAGAAAATGTGGTATATATATACAATGGAATATTACTCAGCCATAAAGAATGATAAAATTATGGCATTTACAGGCAAATGGATGAAATTGGAGAATGTCATGCTAAGTGAGATAAGCCAATCTCAAAAAACCAAAGGACGAATGATCTCGCTGACAAGTGGATGATGACACATAATGGGGGGTGGGAGGGGTTAGTGTTAGGGTTAGGGTTAGGGTTAAGGAGGGGGGCAAGAATGGAGGAAGGAAGGACTGTATAGAGGGAAAAGTGGGGTGGGAGGTGTGGGAGGGAAGGGAAAAAATAACAGAATGAATCAAACAGCATTACCCTATGTAAATTTATGATTACACAAATGGTATGCCTTTACACCATGTACAAACAGAGAAACAACATGTATCCCATTTGTTTACAATAAAATAAAAAAAGAAAGAAGACGAAATGTCCAGGCTGCTCTGCCATGAGAGGTACAGAGTGAAGGTTGCTACCTGTTAGCCAGGAAGAGACCTTCGCAGGAGACTAACCCTCTGGAATGGAACTCTGAGCTCAGATTTCCACTCTCTAGAACTGAGATAAAATAAATTTCTGTTTTCTAAAGCCAAAAAAAAAAAAAATCTATCAAATGTAAATAAGACAAGAGGGGTACAGGTTAGCAACTCTTTATTCACATCAGTTTATTTTCACAAATTTTTTATTGACTTTACAACATAATATATTAGAATAAAGTGTTGCTGAGCTAGGAAGCAGACATTCCAGGAAACACATTCTCTTAGATTAAATTGCTATTCTACATGAAAAGAAAACTATGTTATTTATATTTGATGTAGGAACTAATCCATTGGTTTGGAGTTGCCTTACTATTCAGGAAAGTTAAATTGGAAGCAATGAACAACAGTAGATTATTCAGTTCATGTTAAAAAGTTTCTATTCATGTATTTGAAAGATATTCTTTAAATACAAAGTTGCTAATTTATTCACTGCTGTTAAACAGAATTTTGTATTTTTAATGCATTCATTCATTTGAAATGTTCTAGTTTTCTGGGTCATCCCATTCAGATTGTTGCTAACTTAGAAAATATATTCCCAACTTGCATAATTTATTTAGTATTAGTACACAAATTATTCAATAGTATACATAAAACTGAAAGCTAATTATTCTAAACTTTCCTTTTGTAAGCAACTGAAACACAATGGAAGTTTTCACCAATCATTTTTCTCTTTCCAATTAACATTAGAAAGTTCAAAGGACAAAGGTTGAGCTGTATTCTATTTTTTTCTGAATGAAGTATTATTACATTTTGGACTAGGTAAACTATCATGCCTGGCACTGAGTATGTCTATTTAAAAATTGTTTTGTCTACTTGCTCAGATAAAAAATATTATGATTTTTACAATATGGTTTTAAACAATACAGTTCAGAGTAATGGTATTAACTTCTGATTTTTAGTATTTTATCTTACTTAACTTGTAAGTTTTGAAAGTGGCAGCTGTAAACTTATTTGAATATGTTTGTGAGATCTTTGAAAATACCTTTGTCAGGAAAAACGTACAAATTTACAAAAGCAGTCTAGTCATGATCCTATTGTTCAAGCTCTTCTTAGGTTTTGCAAAACTGATGTATTACATTATCTATCAACTATCTTTCCATCTAGCTATCTGATCCATTCCAACAGACTATGTATCAATCTACATTTATCTATATATGAAATTCATTCCAACATAGAGGAATTGCTGACAATACATAATGTCAAATTTAATAATAAAAATCCTGCTGAAAAATAGTAAGCATTGACCAGATGATTACATGTGTTTCTATTTACTAGTATAGGAAAGATTAGTCTGTTTTAATCTAACATATTCTAATATACAAATCTGTTTGGATTCAGTGTGTGACTTTTCTGGCAAGTTTCTGATCTTAAGTCACATAAAAATCATATTCAATTAACTCCCCTTCAAGAGTCATTTCAGAGAACACACAGAAGGCACTGCACACAGGAGTATTCACCACTGCAAAATCCCACCTACTGTGATCTCTTTTAGAGGGCTGTGTTGTAACCTTCAGAGTTTGCTCCTGGAGACTTCCTTTGGTGTGCCTTCTTGCTTCTGTCATAGTCTGCTACCTGAAAGCCCCAAGGACCTCCAGACTGACTTTCACTACTACTACTACTACTATTGCCTAATTCTGATTCCTCTTCACTTTCTACACCTCCTTCTACAGAAGCGGATTCTGCACTGCCCTCCTCAGGGACATCCTGAGCTTCAAGGTCTGCAGATTCATCCACAGGGGCCAGGTCACTTTCTCCTCCTGGGTGTTCCTCTTCTTCTTCTATTGTGGGTTCTCCTTGCTCTTTAGGTGGCTCCTCTCTTCTGCCTTTGACTTCCTTGATGTCCTCCACAATGGACTTTCTTCTTGCGAGCACTATGTTTTTTCTAGCTTTTTCTCCTTCTGACTCTGTGGATTCAGATTCTTCTGATTCTTCAGTGGGACTCTCCTCCTCAGAGGGTGTCTCCAACTCAGATTCCTCTTCTGCGGTCTCAGACTCACTGAACTCAGATTCTTCTTCACTGTACTCAGTATAATCGCTGGAGGATTCCTCCTCTGATTCTCCAGTGCTTTCTGTTGCTTCATCTTGGTCTAGAGTTAGTTTCAGATAATCTTTATCCTCTTCCTCCAGGCGTCTTTGCCACTCTTCACCCTCAAGGTCAATGACACCTCTTTTATCAGCTAGTCCTCTGACTTTCTTAACGATCCTGGCCCTATTCCATGTTGTGTATGTGGGCTCCACTGCAGGCGGCTTTTCAATAGTTACTACCACTTCCTCCTCCTCCTCACTAGGCTCCTAATGTCAACTTTTGGTTTTGTAATTTTCTTTGGCTTTTCCTGGAAATTGTGAGAATGCAATTGAAGTGTCAGTGTGGGGATAGCTATGGTATGATCTTGTCCCACATATAAATTCAGTAGAAATGAATGTGCAGAGTGATAACTTTACTCAAGTAATATAACAAGATTTCAGAAAGCATCACAAAATTCTCTACAACATTTAGACAGAGGTAGATTCAGTGTGAATAAACTATTTTACTCTTGGTTATCTTCAAAAATCTAGTGATTTTTCTTTTTTTATTCAAAGTTTTTGTATCTTAGATCAAGAAAGTAATAGGAAGTATCTCCTTCCTTTCCTAGCTCTAGATTTTGGCAAAGAGTTTGTGTGCCTCCCTTTAGCTAACGTCTATAAAGAGTCTTTTAAGGTCATGAAAATTTGCCAGTTTATCTAATAGTTTACATAAAAATTGACTATTTTCTTAAATTTTGAACAGGCTAGACCTATCCTGCCTTTCATTTATCACTATTGAGAGAGAGGGGCTAAATCTGCCAATTTAATATTTTAGAAAAAGAATTTGATAAAAATGATTCATGCTAATTTAAGTATGATTACATAATTTCCTCAAATATGTAGGTAGAAATATTTTTATCCTTGTCCAATGCTTGAAAGATGGAGACTGTTCTTCATGATTTTTATATGTGCTAGACAGTATAGGAACAAAAGTATCCATTGTAATGTATAATTTTTAAACATATTTGATTTTATGCTATATATTTGATTATATATTATATTCATGGAGCAACATTTACAATTTTAGAAAACAAAAAATTATTGTAGCTTTTTCCAGATGTTTAACATTTTATGAAAGGGAATCGATTAAACTATTAAAATTAATTTCCCTCCACAGATAAAGCAATGAAAGGACCAGCATTATTAAACTTCTATGGAAAACAAGTAGAAAATAAATAGTATTTCTTAAAGATGGAAATATTCTATATACTGTTAGTCAAATAGGATTAAAATTTTGCTCTTTTAATATTATCCTATATAATGGAATTATGGTAATTACCTCTTCCTCCTCGTATTCCTCCTCAGCTTCACCAACCACCTCACCGTATTCCTCCTGACCAGCAGGTGGTAACAATCGACGTCGACTTCCATATTGAGGCATTTCATACCTATGAAAGAAACTTAAAACCTAAAATGTTTTTTCCTGTGGTGTGTGTAGGATCTACAGTGATCTCTGTTTTCTTCTTTTTCTTCATCATTCAGTGTCCGGATATTTATACAGCATCTACATACGCTTCTTTTAAATTAGCTATAAAACTATAGGGTAAGAACTACTACCTGATGACCAAAGATTTTTGCCATAATGGTACCCTGGAATAACAATAAAGAGAGTTGAGTTATTTCAGATATAAGTTTTAAGAGACTAGAATGAGAAGAAAAAAAAGAAAAAGCCATAATGCTCCTTAATTAACTGAAGAACTTAGGACACAAAATAGGTTCCTTTCAAAAGTGTAATAGCTAATTCAGAACATAAGGTCTTCATATTTATAGTAAATGTTTACTTCAAACATGGTGGTCAACAATGGGATTTATATTCTTCTTTTACATTTGTTTAAGCAGTGAAGTGTACATGTGTAGAAATAAGTTTTGAAATATTTGTTACTGGATTCCTAAATATGTTTTCCATTTCTTTATCATTTGTGAGCAAACTTTACCCAGACTGGTTTAAAAAGGGTTAAACATATCATACGAAAGTAAAGGTGAATTCAGGAATTGAGCAAATATGTTTGAGTTTTATTTATAATTTAGATAAATATGAATAATTTAAAAACATTTCTAGAATTACAATATATGTCAAATATAAAAATGGTTAAAATTTGAAATCAAAGTCAGATACATTACTCATTTTTAAATATAAAATTAATGAAATGACTTTGAAACAATAAATGCAAGTAAAATAATCAATAAATGGCTCCCTATTATTTGTAAATATTATCTAATATTCTGAATAAAAAATCTGAAGATGTACCCATGCTCATAACTGTAATAATCTTGTTTATATTCCTGGCCAGGATCAATTCCAGACTCCATGGATAACTCCTATTGTTCAAAAAGAGAAATTACATTTGAAAATAAGTTCTCATCACATTTCAGCTCAAAGTAAGATTTCCACACCTAGAATTTGATGATTCTGAAAATATTCCTGCCAAAATAACTATAATTAAAAGTGTTACTATAACATATTCCTTTTTTTGTTTGTTTTCTGGCTGCAAGTACATTACAAAAAATAAGATTATATTATTAGACTTTATTTAAGGGAAGGGGACGTAATTTTTTCTAATTAAAAATCTGTTAAAATTTTCAAATGAGTAGTTTCACTTATTCCTGGATGACTTTTAAAATTACAAATAGGCAGTTAAATTTAACTATCATGAATTACATTATTATTAGACTTAAACATTGATGAAAAGTATACATTATCTTTAGCATGTTTTCATCTTTTTACCAATGGTTTTCTGGTACCCACTATTCTTCCATTCATTTAAACTCTTTATCTAAATTTTTCTGATATTAATAATAATTTATACACTAATAGGTATCTGAGTTAATGTGTAATGTCTCCCAAGGCTGTTTACATTTTAAGATACTTAATGCTAATTCTGGATTTAAGACTTTTTAATTTTTTTATTGTTTTGAGACAGGGTCTTGCAAAATTGCCCAAGTGGACCTCATCTTGCCATCCTCTTGTCTCAGCTTCCTGAATGAGTAACTAGGATTGCAGGTATGCACCACTGCACCTGGTAAAGGCCTTATTTAAACAAAGGGGTCCTATCAATGTTTCTACTTCTAAATGCCAGATAATACCAATTGTTTTCAAACTATGTTCTTAAAGAAATATTTTTTCCTGAGGATTACTTTTTAAAATAATTTTTAATAACTATTAAATGTTAAATGCAATTTCCTTATGTTTGCCTTTTTAATTCTATTTTAACATGTGAATCAATGGCTAACCAAATTAAATTTGCAATAGAATAACAGGAAAAATGCATAGCTATCCACAGGAAAATGGGTTGATATTTATTTAAGATTATATGCTATTTCTAAGAATTAATTTTGTTAATACAGGCATAGTGATGAGTGAGGAAAAATTGTACTTCTCCGATGTCAGAAATATATTATTTAGGAAGTGTGGAAATGTATAACCTGCAGGTAAGTACAGATAATGACTTTTAGTTATGCTAAGATTGGCCAAAATCATTAAAAATATTGAATTAGTTGCCACCAACCCTTAGAGAATGCCATCAAAAATATGGATTTTTGCCGGGAGTGGTGGCACATACCTGTAATCCCAGTAGCTCAAAGGCTGAGATAGGAGGATCTAGAGTTCAAAGACAATCTCAGAAAGAGTGAGGTGCTAAGCAACCCAGCAAGACCCTGTCTCTAAATAAAATACAAAACAGGGCTGAGGATGTGACTCAGTGGTCGAGTGCCCCTGAGTTCAATCCCCAGGACCACTCCCACCAAAAAATGGGATTTTGTTTTCTCTTGAAAAACAGAAAGATGGCAGCAGTAAGCCTATATTTCTACATGTCAAAGATATAGGTGGTAGTACTATAACTTCCAGCAAGCATATTCTCTCTTGGTTACTGCATCATGCCCAACCATACTATTTACAACTATACCCATTATCATCTTAAATCTGGCACCTGCCTTTATTTTTGCATCTATAAACTGCATTCTCTGGTTCCTATAGTTATTTAAGTTTGCAACTTTTCTGCTATACTAATATGCTACCTAATAACTTTATAGATTACCAACATTTTGAAACAATTACAGAGATATTCAATTATGATGTTAAAATGAAATCAGTTTGCCCATGAAAATTACTAAAATTAAAAACAGTAATAATAAAAATACCATGTGTTGGGAGGAACATGGAGTAACTGGGACCCTCCTACAATTATGGAGAGATGATAAATTGGTAAGACCCTTGGGAAAACGTTTACAATAACAATAAATCAAATTCATGCATCTATCTTTCAAATAAATTCAATTTATAATTATATACCCAAGAGTAATAAGTACATTTGTGCACCAAAATACATTATTCTTTATTGCAAAATATTGGAACTAATGAATTCCATTAACTAAATACACTACATCACACACCCACAGGTGAATCTCTCCAACAGAATGATGAGCAAAAGAGGTAATGTAGGAATGAAACATACTGTATTATTCAACTTGTATATTAAAAACCAAACTAATGTGTGTGCTATAAGCCACTTGAGTAGTTTAGTTAGGAGAATGGAAATCAATGTCTGGGTGATGTCATGAAGGAACTGCTGGAGAGCTGGTGGATATGCGCATAAATTCTTAATACCTAACCATAAGGAAGGATATGCACTTCTTTGCAGCAATAGGATTTATTGCAACAACAGCAACAACAAAAAATAAGAAGCAGGGCATGGCATAGGGTAAGAGAGACAAGTAAGAAATTAGAACAAAGTTATAGTTTAGATATAAGTTGCTCGCACTAAATAATTTTTAAAAGATAATGGTAACACAATGGTAAGCTTAGATTTTTGAGTCATCTAATAATGTAATAGTTTCATTCTTTTAAAATGAAACAAATCTCAGAACTAATACATTTACACTTCTTGATCAATGTGTGTTTAATATAACATACAGAGACTAAGAAAAGACTTTCAAATGGTTTTAAAGTAGAATTTTAATATGGACACGTAGTTTTTTCCTAGAGAGAGAATAAGGTTCATCTCTTCCCAACTACATTATATATAAGCAGCATCAATTACTTTGACAATGTAATAAAGGAGAGACAGGACTGGCAAAGGAGCCCAGGACACTCAGGGAGAGTCTTGAGTCTTGACTCAGTCACTCTTCAGTGACTTTGCTGGGAAAGAGGGGATAAAAATACACATAGGGGTAAGCTGACACTGGGAAGGCTGGAGGTGGTCACCCAGCTGCTGTGGGATAAAGGTAGGGATAGGGCATAGGTCCAGGATCAGTGTTCTGTTGGTTCTACCTCATTTCAGCACTCTGCAGATAGAAGTGGACCCCTCCTACTTTCATCTATCTTCTTCTCTTCCTCCAGTGGACTAGTGCCAAATAGTCTCTCCCTGCCAGTTTTGATATCTTCTCTGGCTTCTCCAGCTTCACTCACTCCTCTATTTTTAAAGTGCCAAACAAATCCCTTCCCTCTTTCTTAAAGCACAGTGATATGGCACTGGGTCCTACCTAGCACCTCAGTGGAGGAGACCTACTTGCTCTTAACTTTGGTTCCAGAATCTGGAGTGGGACACAAATATTTGCTGGGCTGTACAGGGTGAGGGGAGAGCTGCGGCCACCTACAAGCTGCTGCACCCTAAGGATACAAACATAGTCGGTCATGGTGCCCCATGCCCAGATGATAAACACTGAGCTGCCAAAACTTTTTTATATACCTGAGGAGCCCAAGGGAGAATGGTTATTTTGGGGGAGGGAGGGTTGTTCATAGGGCCATATTCTGTAGAATCTATTTTACTAACTGATCTATTTTGGGACATGTTACCCAAAAAAGATGTTTCTACAAAAAAAAAAAAAAAACTAACAGAAAAGATTGACTTGAAGTATGCCTGTTGGATGCTTATACTACTCGTGGATGAAGAGCAGAGAAACATCCCTTCAAAAAAAAAAAAAAAAAGAAAGAAACAGAGTGCTGTGCACTGTGGTGCACACTGTTAACACCAGTGAGTTTGGAGACTGAGGTTAAGAGGATCCCAAGTATAACTACAGACTGGGCAACTTAGCAGGACTCTATCTCAAAATAAAAATTAAAAAGCACTAAAAATGTAGTAGATGTAATAGTAGTATTATCATGTCACACTGGGTTTAATCCCTAGTACTGAAACAAAAAAGGTGAGAGGAGAGACATATGAAAAGAAAGAGAGAAGAAATAGATGAACTACCCAGTGACTGGGAAGAGTGCTGAATTGACCTAAACAGTCAGTGGAATGCTGCTCCTCTTTATTGTACCATGCAGTCTCTTTTGGCATTCCCTTAGTTGGTAAGTACTAAAATTTTAGAAAATCATGCAAAATAACATACTAAAAACTGATTTTATGGGTAGATCAAACATTTAATTTTATCATATTTTTGTTACTGATCAGAGAAAATAAAGTTCATTTAGATTTTATTATAAACATACCTATGCAAACCAAAACAACTATTTTAACTATCATTTACTGAATTTTATCCTGCTACATTCCAATTGCTGAACTAGATCTTTATATATTGGACCTTACTGCCAACAATTTTTAGAATATGAAATTGATGTTCAGGAGGATGCATATCGTGCAAGGGTTTTACAGTTAATAATTGGCATTTGGATTTTGACCTTGAGTTTTCTGATTCAATGTTCTAGGAAGTCTTCTCTTTGTGGCAAATTTTGTTAAAAAACTTGTAAAACCTGGATATCCTTGCCACTCAATCTCCAGATTATAAGGAGTAAATTCTAAGCAAGAAATGTCTTTTTTAGAAAAGGTAGGATTCTGTTCTTAAGGAAAAGGAATAAAATATTTATAGATGGAGCTTATAAAAAACTGAATTTATCACAAAGAAAATAAATATTTTAAACTAACCCTACATTATTTTTAATTGTGGCAGTATATAGACATACTAAATATATATGAGTACTATGCATTTATCATATGACATTGAAATCTTTCACATTGCAGGAAAAAAAATCACAGACACTGTGCAATACACATGTACCGAAAAGCAGTATTTTGAATCAGGACAGATGTTAGCATTCTTTTATATTTTGACTAATCTAGGTCTGACTTCAGGAATGGATCTGATGAATTGCTCTATACTCAAACAAGTTACTACCAATCAGATTCATGAATTGCTTCATTCAATGATGGCTTATTTGTAATAAGAGTAAAGACAATTATTTGCCTAATTTCTTCAAGCTACACATAGGGATTTGGGTCAATATCCAGCAGTGGGGAAGTGACTTGTTTGTGTATTTCAATTAAAGGTAGCTTTTCTCTCATTTGTAGAATTATACCACACTAGCATCTTACATCTACATGTAAGATGAACATAAAAGTATTAAAGTCACATAAATATATTGTGAAGGGTTAGTAAGGTTGAAAAGAAAGTGAAAATTGATACCTCTGGTTTAAGAAGAGAAGGCCTCAGCAGTTGTTGTTGCTGCCAAAGAAATTAAAAGAAAAATATCTACAAAATAATTCAGATGGAAAAGACAGGTTATGGTTGAGAAGAGAAGGGAAAAAAGGCGACAGCTTAAAACTGGTTACTTTGGGATTATGACTCATTATTTATGTGGCAGTCATCAAAAACATCAAATAACATTTTGGCTAATTCTCTATATTGGAACATTAAGTAAAAAAGGATTCATTTGTTTAATTTCATAATTGTTTTAATTAACACCAAATTTAATAACCTTAATAAAAAAGAATCTACAAAGATTTTTGCTTTAAGTTTCATAGTTCAAAGACTTGTATGTTCAAAGAGTACTTAAGTGTGACATAATTATTTTTAACAAGAGCTTTGTTTTAAATCATCCCTCCTCTTTTTCTTTCCAGTCATGTTAAATATAATCAGATTCATTGGGAAGAGCAGTAGAACACATAGAATGATATGGTTGTAAGGTATTTGAAATCATATTCAAGACAAGGTCCCCATTCCTTCTCCTGCTTATCAAAGTGGATGGCTTGTACTAAAGCATTTTTTTCCACAAAGTCTTTTGTAAATAGGGAAATCTTTCTTCCCCAGATTTGGTGAGGGGAGCGGATTTCTTCCTATCTCTTTTCTCTTTCACTCATACTGATTTAAGAGACTAACTAAAATCTCTGTTGGTTACTTTCATGATAATTTAGACTTTAACCAGATGAGAACAAGACATAAAGTTCAAATTTAGGATTATCAAATCTTAGGAGTTTCATAGTTGTGTAACATATCTTAAAGAAAGCACTGGAAAGGTGAGTAAGAGATTCTGGGAGATAATTTCATCAATGAAACATCTGCCAGACATGGGCAATAAGGCAACTATTTATTTGAAGGGTAGACATTCCTTAATAAAATTGTTATTGAGTTAATCTAGTTATGGTGCTCATTTAAAGGGAAGGGAAGTTTTAGTTAAAAATGCTGATGATATCTGTTACATAGTATAAACTGCTGTTCATGTAAGCATTCAACTTGGTTTCTACATAATCTAGGATTTATGCATTCTAAAGTATAAGTCATTTAGGTTATGTACTTATTTAACTATTTAAGAAGTCAAACTCCACACCAATATAGTGATAAAACTTTAGATTGGTAATAAAACCAAACTTTAAGCAATCCTACAATTTCTAAGTTAGATTATGGTATTAGAAAGAAGAATTTAGAGGAGTATGAAAGTACTGAGTAAGTGTAATTCAGGACAAAAGAAATTTATCCTTGAAAATAAATCTTTGTTTATCCATTGAATCATAGTCTTAAAACCCCAAAGAACAGAAGCAACATGTATGAAAGAAAATAAATAAAAAAGTATATTAACAGGTTTTAGTTGAATTGAAGAATAATAATCTTGGTTCAGAACAATGTACATTAGTCCTGCCTATTACACAGATGATCTCTCAGGAATCTTGATATAACACCATAAATCCCTTACCTCTGGTGCATAACCTCTCTTGAAAGGCAGAAATAAAGAAAGCAGAATTAAACACCCAGATTTTCAGATTAGAGAAAATTATAGATAAGGGCCATTAAAAAGAATCTGACTGAAATAAAAAGATAACTTTTACTAATAACTGTCTCACTGGGAAATGTATTTTGTGGCATGGACAAGACCAGTTTCATGCCTGAATTACTAAAATCAGTTATCACCCCAGACCCTCATTTGGTATGAACAACAGAACATACAAAGACTATTTTATCTAAATAGTGTATAACAATACACACTTTGACTCTGTCGTGATCAGTTGGGATAACAATAATCTAATATATCTCTGTCCTATACAAGTCTCAATCTATATAAAATAGTTATTTGGAAAAAGATATGTTTCTTACATGAAGAATGGCAGTGGACACAAGATGAAAAATTACCTCCATAACTAGACTATCATCTTCCAAATGATGGTAAGATATATTTTTTGTTTATGTCAACTTAGTTATAAGACTAATGAATAAAAATAATAACTACCCTTTGAGGGTAAATTACATCATTAGAAATAAAATAAAAACATTAAAGGTACAATAGCCAAATATTCAATATTACATAAATCTTAATTAAATACATGGACTACAAGTTGGTGAAATATTTGACCATACTTGAGAGAGAAAACAGGTCATAGCATATCTAATGTGAATGTCACTGTGAGAAATTTATATTTATTATGAATTAAACAGTTAACTTAAAGTATTAAACTGATGCTGCTGATCATGCTATATGAAATTAATATGCTACTGTAGTGAAAATTTATTAGTAAGTCCAACAAAACAACCTCTGTAAAATATGTTTTTAAAAATCCAACATCTTCATAAGACAGATAAATCTATTTTTCTGAAAGCATCTTAAGTTGTTAACACAACTTGCTGAAACTTTTGGTAATAAAGTTAATATAATCCTACTTAAAACTATTTTTTAAAGAGTTTTATAGTACATTTTATACAGTACCTATGTTTCTCCCAATATTTATAGGAATGATCATCCTTCTAATGCTTTTAAAAATTTAGACATTTTCAATTTCTATTTAATTTCTATTAGAGATGAATTAGAGAAAACTCATATATTCTGGTTTTAATAATGACAAATGAGCCATGTACATCACACAAAATGAAACTTTATTTTCTAGATATTTCAATTTCTATTCATTATCAATATTTTCCATAAATATTAGAAATAGAAAAATACTGTTTTCATTAATCTTTTTTTTACCTTTCAGGTAGTTATTTATATTGCTTGGTTTAGCTCAAATGAAGAAATATATTTAAAAGTGTTACATAACAGGATCAATATTTATAATTACCTGTGTGTTTTCAAACCATGACTATTGATAGTTATAAAATAAGTAATATAATATTGATGCATTTTAGTGTAGCTTATATTCAATGATATTTATTAGATTTTTTCTTTAATTTAAAAAATTTTAGATGTTGATAGAACTTTATTTTTTATTCATTTATTTATATGCAGTGCTGAGAATTGAATCTAGTGACTCACACATGCTAGGCAAGCGCTCTACCACTAAGCCACAATTCCAGCCCCTACATTTATTTTTAACAGTAAGAACAAATGTATGATAATCCTTTCTATGTATTTTAAATAAGATATCTAATGGTTCCTTCTGTGTTAATTTGATCTCAATAAATAAAGAAGAATGTTCTCTTTCTAGAGACTGATTGTCAGGTTGTAGAGATTAGGTATTGAGGAGAGGAAGAACATTTGTATTTGTATACTCGATATTTATAGGTCTCATATTACAGAAGATATTTTAATTAATATATATGAGGAACTCAGGGAACTCCAAATGCAATGTGTCAATGAAAGACTATTAAGTACAAAACAGAATAAATGCTTCATGTGAAAGTATAAAATATTAATAAAATATTTAGATTATACAAATATTAAAGTGTTATAGAAAAAGGCAATGTAATAATTTAATAAGGCTTAGGTACTTACAATTATTATTATTAAAATTATTATTTGAATTTCATATAACATGTCATTGGTCACTAGTTAGAAATTTCATTATCAAGGAATTCTAAGTTTCACATTTGCAAGAAGTTGGTAGAAATTAGCTTAAAAGTACACACACTCACATTAAAGGCTCACAGAAGTGTGAATAATACCTTGTCAGAAAAACTCCAACTGAAGTTTTTCAGTGAAAGAGAGAAAAAAATCATGTTCAGAGCCCCAAGCAAGAAATTACTCTTGTTTTGGATGAAAAGAATCTGAAGCGGATGGGCTAATGAAAATAATTAAACCTACAACAGATTTTTAAAAAAATCTTATCTTGTTAATTAGGAATGCCAGATCAAATTCCTGAAGAAATGTCAAATAATATCAGAGCTGAAGAAATCTCTGAAATAGCACAATGGAGGTCCCTCAAACTATGTGAATATACTTAAACAATTAACTATCAAGCTTAACTTTCATGGAAGTTTCTCTTATTTCAAAGAAATAAGAGACACTATGGTAACAATCATAGCTTATTTGCAATTCTGCTATTTCCTGGAACATACATATAGAGCTAATTCGCAAATGTACCTTTCTCTGGTCAGACATTTCTTCTAAAATATTAGAACTCCAGTGCTAAACAATAATTATACTTCTATTCAAAATAGGGATTTCCAGTAAATGAAATTCATTGCACATGTTTCATGGGAAAAACAAACCAATTACTTGATGGTCACATACTATACATTATATACACATATACAAACATGCATATATATCATTGTATACAATAATATGCATATGCATGTATAAATATGTAATTGAGCTAAAATACACTCAGTGAAAGTGTAAGTATCATTAAGAAATTAGGAAGAATGTTAAGTTTAGCTAATGTTTTAGGAATTTAACAAATTGAGCTCTAAGATACTAATAACTATTATAATTATAGAACTATCTTTCCATAGAATAAGATTTATCTTCTTGCTGAAAACAAGAAGCAAAGGACTAAATAAAACTGGTGACAGTTCACTAAATATAATACCTCTTGATTTTGTATTAAAGTTAATATTATTTCATTTATTAAGCTGGACATAAATATTTTCTTTGAAGGAGAATATTTTAAAATTATAGTTAAAGAGATGATATAATAATGTGACACAGCAAAATTAAATAGCACTTCAAACATTTGTGGGAACAATGAAAAATGTCTTACAAAAGTCAAAGTCTCAAGATTTATTTGCATTATAAAGAAGAGAAGGGAATGCACAATGAGAAATAAATAAGACAGCAATTGAAAAAAGTAAAAGAGTTATTAAATTTATGACCATACTAGTAAGACAAAAGCAAGCCAGAGTAAAGGATGTTCTTAAAAGAAAACAAATGACTACATATTATAGCACCTGGGGTTTATTTTGAAACACCTTGTGTCTGTCATCCTCTACATTTCTAGGTACATAGGATTTTACTTTGGAAGTACTTCTTCCTACCAAATACATAGGCTTAAGGAAAACAAAACAAAACAAAAAAACCCAGAATCTATGTTATCACGTTTAGCTTATTTGTAACAGGCTACCTTTTTCCTGAAATATTCATGTGAAACTATGATCAAAAGGTAAAATAAAAGCATCAACATGATAAACAATCCTTTCTGTAGAGGTTGGGTATCTAACTTTCATGCTCGTATCTCCCCATCAAAAGCAGATTAAAATTACTTACTTTTTAAATAAATGTAGGACAAATAATGCTACTTTGTAGTTAAGAAAATTAAGGTAAATCTACTATATGAGTAATGATGAAGTTAATAAACTTTTAAATTAAAAATATGGAAAAAACAGCATTGTATTGAATTTGGGGCAAAACAGTGGAATCTTCTTTGATGTTCAAATTTGATGTTCAACTTGAAGATATGATCAACAAAAGATTCCCAGTTAAAATAGGAAAATCAGCATTACAGTGCAGTAGATTGACTGGGAGATTGTTTTTCAATTCCCTCCACAGTATTGTTTGAATTCTCCTAGTTTTGTTCAGATGTGATTTCCATATTTGTTATCTCTGAACACAAGAAGTTTGAAGTTTTGAGATGTTTGCGGGGGGACAGTTCTTTTGTATTTGACTATACATGTTAGCTACTGATTTTTCAAGTTCTGCTAAGTTTTTAATATGTTTGAGTATGCCTTTTGGTTCTTTTTGAGGGTTTGCATTACACACCAATTTTGATGTTGATAGCTGGTTTGTAGCAGATATAATTTCCTTGGCAGGAGTTGTATTTGTAGTGCACTTAATATCTGGTATACAAATACCCTCTGGATAGAACTGAAACTGAAGGTGGCCGAAGACCTGGAAGAGGAGGAGGTGGTGGAGGAAGAGGAGGAAAGGGATGTAGAGAAAAAGAATCAGGGGAAGAAACAGTAGGAATACAAAGTGGAAGAGGTGGAAGAGGAGGAGGATTAGAAGGAGGAGGAGGAGGAGGAGGAAAGGAAAGAGAAAAGGGGGTTAGGGCAAGAGGAGGACCAGGAGGAGGAAGAGGAGGAAGGGGAGGAGGAGAGGGAAGAGAATGAGAGGAGGGAGAGATGTTAGGTGGATGGGAAAGATTTTCAAAAATGTTCCTTTTGGTTTCAATATCCAACATACAAGGGAGTCTCTGTCTCTTAAAGACTGAAGAATTTGAACTGCAAGGCCTTGGAGGAGAAAGTTCCAAGGAGCAGTCAGCAGGAGAAAGGATGACATCAGTCTCTGATTTGAGTTCCACAGTTCTTGAAATAGTTGGCAAAATGGAGAAAGATAAGTGAGACCAAGAAGAAGAAAATGAAGAGTCTGAAGCTAGAGATTTCAACTGTTCTGTTTCTTTTATAGCCAGTGTTTCTCCTTGCCTTATTTCTTCTCTCTCTGTCGGATCTATATTTTCAGTTGTAAACAATGGATTGTTACTACCATTCTTGTTGGAATAGGTTCCAGGGCCTTCATTTTCAGCTCTTTGCCTGGTGTTCTGCCATTGCATCAGATCTATGCTTTCTGGTTTGTTTGGAGCCTTTCACATGAGTCTTCTAGGTAAGCTGACTGGCTGGTTCCACATTCTCTCAATCTTTTCTCTTGGGCCCCTCTGGGACTGACTCTTGACTTGTGTTTGCACTAAAAATGGGTCTTCAAAATCTGTTCTCAAGGAAATGTCTGAATGTGTAGATATTTGACCTATCTTTTCCTTATAAAGGGGGTTAGAGGTACTTAAGTCATCCTTATCAGATAGAAATGTGAATTTTCTTGTGGACTTCTGTTGGTTGTTTTAAGTGATCCATCTATATAAGCTGGTTTGTGAGCCTCAAAGGTATTGGAAGAAAAGGGCATCACAACTTGCTGATTTTTCCTGTCTTCTGGGAATGAGTTATATTCCCTGCTTTTTTGAAAATGGTAGAGAAGGAAAAGACTTGAAAGAAAAGAAGATAATGAAATGTAAGGAAACAAGTTGTGACAGCTTTCATGAGAATGATGATTTTATGGTTCTCATTACTACTTCAAAATATAAAATGCCAAACAACACTAATCTACTGAAGCAAAACATTACTTTCAAATTCCTATTATCATAAATACAAGGCAGTAAAATATTGAGAGTTGTGAGTAGCATGAGAAAAATTTTACCAAAAAAGATGTATCAATCTATAAACTGTTTTTTTCTCTCCTCCCCAGTTAGTTTGATTCAGCAAAGTATTCAGGTCTTCACATAACAGTTCACTCATGCATAAATCACGATGCTTCAAATTTAATACAAGCAACTTGGTCTTTGATTCTGTGTCCTTAGCCTTGACTGAGGATGGTCAGAGCTGACTGTTATGCATAAGAGATCCTTGGCTGTATCTGAATCAGTATGTCTCCACCATCCTTCATCTCAGTAATTTTGGCCTAGAGCTAAAAGTATTCTGATCTGAGTCAAAATTTGCAAGAGAATACAGAAAGGGGCATTCTATTTTTCAGATTAAGAGAATTAACAGTGCACAAACAGAGGGAAACTTCTCACAAAATTCAAAATCACATTTGACTTTAGGCTACATTCCTGAAGAAAGATTATTTTCCTGATGTTTAATTTTTATTCTTAGTTTTAAAGCATTATAAATTATACCAATTGTCAGAGGAGGTGCTGGTCTTTCATTCATATATGATCTGCATAAATTTTAGAAAAGACTTCCCTTATTGAGAATGTTTAAGTTAAAATTATGTGACTTTAATGTCATTGAAAGATTTGCTCCTCTTTGAATGCTGAAATGCAGGTAGCTTTGAGATATAAACAAATTTGGAAAAGCCAAAGAGCACAAATTAAGCACCTCTACTGAAAACCTTGGGACCCTTCCTCCAGAAAGTTTGGGTGATAGGTGGTTTAAAATTGTCTCTAATTAGGATTTACTCTCAAGTACAAACAGAATAACAGATTTATTTTAGTAATTATTTTATATTTACCTTTCATAAGAAATGGAAATAAAATGGGGAATATTTTGAATAAAAACTAAATAGTCACGTTGAAAAATTGGGGTAAAAATTTAAGCAATAAAATTATGTATAAAACTGTTATTTGGCAAAAGTATGAGTTCTAAATAAAGAATGCTAAGAGGTGGACCTAGAGTTTCAGGCTCATCTGAGTAATTCAGAAAGTGCTGACAATTTGGAATAAGTTGGCAACCAACACTTTTATCTTTTTAGATCCTGGAGAGACATTTTCTAAGTATGTCAAATTCATTTAACTTGACCTTACTTGGTCATTGCTTTGATCTTTGGAGATTCGGTCTTGAATTGATCTTGATTTGATCTTTTGTGGACAAAATGATCTACATAATGATACCATATAACTTACAATTTAAAGAAATCTAAAAATATTTGTGTTAAATTAAAAACAAGCATAATTTTGAAAGCTTGGGATATCACTGGGAACATTGGTTTTAAGCTCAGGCCATTTTAAGACATTGAAAGGAAATTGGGTGTGGAAAGTTTCCTCTTAAAAGAAAATGACTCCATGGTAAAAGATGAAGATCACTGTAGTTATAGTAAAATAGCATTTAATCTATTCTATTACATCTATTTTCTAATGTCCTTGTATAGAATGATATTATTTACTTACTTATGCCTATGTATCCACAGGTGAGAAAGAGAAAACATGTGATAGAAAAAGTTTTAACTACAGTTAATTTGAGATGATTATAAAAATACTAACAGGAAGTTGCTTTAAACATTTAATATTTATATTCAAGAAAGAAAATGCATGATTTTTAAAAATTTTCTGTGTGCTTATTCATTAAGAATGATATTTAATAATGTCTTAAGTAAAATCATATGGTATTTATTTGGATGTTTTATCACACCAAAATATATCTAGCAATGTATTTACTATACATATGTAAAGTTGACCTGTATGAAACATGAATAATTATAATCCTAAAATAAAAATTTTAAATGAGACTGTGAATTGTTATGCTTTAACTCTGAAAAATAGGTTAATGTGCGCCGATTTATAAAGAAAATATATTTTGTTTGGGAGAAAGTAAATACACAGATACTATGATGACTATAACAGAATGAAAATTGAAACTATACAAAGTTATTACTTGGTGAAGACGTTTATTCAAAATGACTTGATTTTTAAAATTTTTTTTTATTGTAAACAAATGGGATACATATTGTTTCTCTGTCTGTACATGGCGTAAAGGCATACCATTTGTGTAATCATAAATTTACATAGGGTAATGTTGTTTGAATCATTCTGCCATTTTTTCCCTTCACCCCCTCCCCTCCCACCCCTTCCCTCCATCTATACAGTCCTTCCTTCCTCCATTCCTGCCCCCCTCCCTAAACCCAACTGCAACCCCAACACTAACCCTTCCCACCCCCCATTATGTGTCCTCATCCACTTATTAGCGATATCATTCTTCCTTTGGTTTTTTGAGATTGGCTTATCTCACTTAGCATGATATTCTCCAGTTTCATCCATTTACCTGCAAATGCCATAATTTTATCATTCTTTATGGCTGAGTAATATTCCATTGTATATATATACCACATTTTCTTTATCCATTCATCAATTGAAGGACATCTAGGTTGGTTCCACAATCTGGCTATTGTGAACTGAGCAGCTATGAACATTGATGTGGCTGTATCTCTGTAATATGCTGATTTTAAGTCCTTTGGGTATAGGCCAAGGAGTGGGATAGCTGGGTCAAATGGTGGTTCCATTCCAAGTTTTCTAAGGAATCTCCACATTGCTTTCCAGAGTGGCTGCACTAATTTGCAGCCCCACCAGCTAAACTCAAAATGGATTAAGGATCTCGGAATCAGACCAGAGACCTTGCATCTTATAGAAGAAAAAGTAGGTCCAGAGCTTCAACATGTCGGCTTAGGACCAGACTTCCTCAACAGGACTCCCATAGCACAAGAAATAAAAGCAAGAATTAATAACTGGGATAGATTCAAACTAAAAAGCTTTCTCTCAGCAAAGGAAACTATCAGCAATGCGAAGAAAGAGCCTACAGAGTGGGAGAAAATCTTTGCCAATCATACTTCAGATAGAGCGCTAATCTCCAGAATCTATAAAGAACTCAAAAAACTCTACACCAAGAATGTAAATAATCCAATTGACAAATGGGCTAAAGAAATGAAAAGACACTTCACAGAAGATCGACAAGCAATCAACAAACATATGGAAAAATGTTCAACATCTCTAGTAATAAGAGAAATGCAAATCAAAACCACCCTAAGATTCCATCTCACCCCAATTAGAATGGCGATTATCAAGAATACAAGCAAAAAAATTTTTTAATACTTTCAAATAAGTCACTTGGAGCCAGTTTAATTAGTGACCTATCATTAGAATTCCTATGACAGGTTTTGAATGAATAAGTTAAACATTTCCTAAAGATAAGATGATGAAATACAAAGAACTTAAAATATTTTAATACATATAACTACAAAATCTTTTATTAAGTTTACTATCATTTTTCTAGTAAAACAATAGTCCATAAGGGTTGCTTATTGCAAATTGCCATTGTGAAACTACTTTGAATTCAGATGCCTTTGTTCAAATTAATACATATCATTCATTCTTATACAGAAACACATTTAACTTTATACATACTGCTTTTTTCTTTCTAAAGTTGTCACTAGTAGATGTGGTTGACATGATCGAAGAGAATCAAATCATATTGGCTCAATTCCTACATTCACCAATAGTTCAAAAACAACCCTCATTTTCAACTTGTGAAAAAAGTGAAAAAATGTATTTGAAGCATGAATCCCATTTTGTATTGTTTTAGAAAGAGAATGTTATATATTAAACACAGATTTAAAGTTAGTTTTAGTGTTAAAAAAGCATTAATAACAATTTCATCATTATTGAAATTAGAATCTAGCATAAAATTATTAATATAGCAAACACTAATAACATCTCTTCCTAAACCATTTTTCCAATTAACAGGTGAATTTCATTTTTTTGAGGCTTGCTTTACTCCTACTAGTAAATGCTAAAAATTTAGAGATAGGTTTCAGTCCCTCTACTTGATCAAATTCTAGTTAATAAAAGGGTTTCTGAATTTAATTTAGCATTTTCAAAAATTTATAACTATGCTTGATAATTTTATGTAACATCACTAAGAATTACTCTTGAATTTTAAAAATATAGACAAGCTAAACATCACTAAAAGGAATCAGATTATGTGAATAGAATCATTTATTGGAAATAGTTGTTTAAGTCTTTTAGCAATAAGTTAGTGGTCTCTTTTAAAGATATCACTTAACAGTGGTTGGAGATTCCAAATAGCATAGGAGAAACATTGAGCAATGATATCAATCTGCCTATATTTCACCATGCAATCTTCACAGATTTTATGCCAAAATTTTTGCAAAAAAGTTGGGTGCAACCATTATGTGAAACTTTTAAAAATGATTGTACCAATATTACTTATAAAATAATTTATTACTAAACTGTCTTTGGTGCAAGATTAGGATGCCCAGAAAACTCTTGTATGTTAATGCTCAATTGTGACTGTTGTGCAGTTAGTGAAATAAAGTAAGAGTAAAATAATGAAAAGCATGTTCTGTAATAGTTGGGCCTTTAGCAAGTGAATTCTTTTCATGTGGATCTTAAGTACTATATTATGTAATGGTCTAAAATGGTATTCTATGAAAGTGTATGATTTTAAACTATAAAATTTAGTTTCAATTACCACATGGGGGTTTGGTTTCGATCCCAAATAAGGCATTATTGTTTTAGGATTGTTTAGTTTCTTATCTTCTATGTGTAAAAGTTTTTTTCTGAGAATCTATTTATAATTTTTAGTGGCAGGGGGAGATGTCTGTGTCACCATGACATCTGGTACAGTACATATAATATTAATATCCTAGCTATAAATTTGTTTTCTCACGTGAGTACTGCTTTTCTCTTAGGTTGTGTTTTTTTTTTTTTTTTTTTAACTTTTTGGCTATTACTTTTCAACTTTTCTTAGGTTCTGAACAATTTTTTTCTGCTTATATATAAAAAAATAAACAATCCAATAGACTAAAAATGTATTTCTACATCTGGTTGGAATTAAACATACCAGTCAGTATCCATTAAAACTCATTTACTTCTCAAAGTTTCTCAAAGACCTACTTACATCGTGCTGTCTCCTAGTTCTTCATAGAGATGCGCACCGGGAGGGGGCGGGGTCTGCGGGTGCGGTGGTGCCATTGGAGCACAGGCTGGTGCTGCGGGCTTTGCTGCAGGTAGCGCAGATTGAATTTGTGCTGTCTTCGTGCTTTCAGCTTGCCGTCTTGGGTAAAGTAAGATTGTTTCATAAAATTCTCTTTAGAAATCATATGCTTTTCAGCAAGCTATCTTAATAATGAGATTGAGTTTGAACCACTTAAAATATTTCACATAATTATTTGAACTCATAAACTGATACTGTGACAGAAGCATCCTCGTAGATATCACTTACATATAATTGTCCCTTAATTCCTTAAAATATTTACTCCTTGAAGAAGGGAGACATTAATATGAATATTTGCAAGTTAAATTACATAATAATATTAAAGTTACAATGAGGGGAAATAAGTTGTGGTGTTCTATGATTGCATAGAAGGGTGACTATGGGTATCACTAATGCAGTGTGTATTTCAAAACACTAGAAAAAAAATTTTTAATGTTTTCACACAAAGAAACTATATGTGTTGGAAGATACAGATATGCTTACCCTGAATTGAACATTACACAACGTATGCATATATTAAAACAATAAATGGTACTCCATCAATATATACAATTGTATATATCCATTAAAAATTTTAAAAAATAATTTTACATGATGGGTAATTAAAATTGTAATGGATCATCTCATTAAATGAGGCATATAAGAGATTTTTCCTTTATTTTTCATCTATTTTGAGAAAAGTTATTTAAAAACTATTTAAATATTTTTGACATTACTTCACAGCAGCTGTGTAGGTATGCAATACAAAAGGGAGATTTGGTTAGCTGTTTTTCTTTTTTTTATTATTCCTAGGAACACCTGTGGTTCTTGTATTACAGATAGGTCACTGTTTTTGATTATCATGGGCGTTTATTGCTAAAGTGTAGAAATGATTAGAACACTCCATTTTATGTTTATTTTAGTTCTATCCAATTCTAAAATCAGCTCAATTCCATATATATCAAACCAAAGAGTACACAGCTATTATAAATGCCAAGTAAGTAATTAATATATAGTTCTGAACAGGGTAACTACTTGAGAAATATGGTATATGGTTTCTATTTTTCTATTTCATAAAATCATGTGAAAAACATCCATAATTATACTTACACTTTAAACCTGTTTGGGAAAGCAATGAATAAGAAAAAAGAGAAAACTACATTAAAGATAGCATGCTCATAATATTTTAATATATGATTTATTGTAAATAATGAATAATTTACTGGTTAAACTCATAATGACTCAGTTAATGGCATAGTAGGGAGATTCAGGATTTCAATTCAAAAAGTGAAAGTGGGGAGCACTTCATTATTACCATTACAGTTATAAAAGCTTCTAAAAAGTTCATTACAGGAAAATAAATAAATGAGCTAAATGGAATAGGAAAAACTGGATTAAAACACAGTGATGTGAATTTCAATTCTAACAGAAATGGAAAATTAAAGATGATTTGATCTTTTTAATTCCCTTGTTGGTTTTATTCAGATTGAAGAATATTAAAGGAATGAAGAAAGTCTTACAAGAAGCCCTGATTATACTCTTGTCCTTCCTTTTAAGCTGAAGTTAAACAGGAAGGTGGAAATTCATGACAATTTTCACTGTATTTGCTTTATACGTTTCTACACCTAGCAAATTTCAAAGACACATCATAATGTAAAAGAATAGCCAACCATTTCTATCTTATTTACAGGCAAAATTTGAAGGTACAACATTAGGTCCTAACATGTTAGATTTTTTTTTTTTGATAGCTAAGTAGAGCAGAACTCATTTTCTATAATTCTATTAATCTACAAAATGTAATAACTGAAATAAATGTATAAGGTAATGAGCTGATTACTGAACTAAAAGAGAATTAAATAATCATCTACCAAGGGTTTAAGTAATAAGCAACTCAATTTTTTTTAATTTTAGACTGCTGATAATAACATATAAATGCTTCAGTTTTGATCATTGTACTCTGTGTCAAACATAAGAATTTTTCTCACTAATTTTTTTTTCTACCAGGATATAAAATTGCTCCTTTGGGAAACAGATGGATGAAAATGGATAACTGGCAATACAAAAAGTTAATATTGGATTAATGGCTTAATTTAAAATAATTTACCCAGTATTATTTGTTCATACCTTCAGATTCAGCATATTGATTGATATATTAAGGATACATTAAGCTCCATGACATCAACCTAAAGATTATGTTGGCAATTTCACATTGTTTTTGTGATGAAAATATTACTCTAATGTCTTCATGTAAGTCATAATTTTCAAACTTCAGGTTGAAATCACCTTACCTTACTCAATTACTTAATTCAGAAGAAATTTTTCAGTGTTTGAGAGTAAAGGTAATAATTTAAGATTATATTAGGAATATTTTAGTACTTTCTCAGTAAGTATTTTAAGTAATTAATAACAGTTTTACTATTACTTCTTACTACTTGTTACATTAAGTAATTTATATAATTCATGATGCCTTTTTTTTATTTTCTTTTTGTAGGACCCTCAGGGATACCTAACTTCCTTTTTTTGGGGGTGGGAGGGAAGTACCAGGAATTGAACTCAGGCACAGTCAACCACTGAGCCACATCCCCAGCCCTGTTTTGTATTTTATTTAGGGACAGGGTCTCACTGAGTTGCTTAACACTTTGCTTTTGCGGAGGCTGACTTTGAAGTTGCCATCATCCTGCCTCAGCCTCTGGACCGCTGGGATTACAGGCATGCCTCACCATGCCTGGCATGCTACCTAACTTCTTGACCAGTTCTCTACTTTTTTCAATACAGATGTATTTAAAATAGTTACACATCAATCACAAAATGTCTGATACCTAATATCAAACCAAGGATATTGCTAGTGTACCTCAGCAATAGATATTTAAATAGTAATAATTACTTGATTATTTTGAAGGTCAAAATAAATTTTTAAATATAGATATTATAAATGGATGTGTTTGACTATAAAAAATGGAAAACTAAGGCTCTACACAACCAAAACATATCATCAGCTATTATAAGAGGTTAGATCAAGGTTACAAAGGAAGAAAGAAGTCACATGGAGAATTACACATGATATGCTATGATTTTATTATGATACTGTTAATACTGTGATCATCTGCATGAAGGTAAATTTAGCATTATGGATGAAAACCTATTATGGCAATATAGTGAGGTTTCATACCTTTCTTCGGAACTTGGTGAAGTGGTTATCTGGATATAACATTCTATTGTTTATTTTCCATGAGCTTCCCTCAGGAGGGGTTTAACCCAGAGAAGAGAATAAATAAAACTGCAGAAAATAAGCTAATCCTCCCACTGAATGAGATTACATTAGGAGCACAGGAACATTGAGCTGTACATAAGAAACTTGTGGAAAGTCTGTAGTGTTCTCCTTTTGAGGAAAGTGATTTAGTTCAAGAAAGATAAAGCATTCCCAGAACAGTTAATTATCAATATTTTTCAACTACAAAGTCACATTACCGGAGATGATTTTCTGTATATCTTCAAGGAACTATCCATGTTTAGCATCCTTGAATACTTACTGTCTGTAGCTAAGACCATCAAGATGGCAGGAATACAGCAGAGGATGATGAGGAAGGCCAGAGCCAGCAGAGCCCCTTCTGTGTATCCTAAACTTTCTCCTTGCTTTTTAATGCTGGTCACTGCCTCTGGAGTGCGGATCTCTAGAATGCGCCCTCCTTCCCCATAATATGGTTGAAAGTCTTTATTGATATCAAGCAGCTTGCCATCCAAAAACCTTTATAGTTAGATAAATAGTAAAATTAATGACACTGGGAGAGAAAGGCCCATTTTAAAATGAAATAATATTGTAAAATATTTTATGATTTTTAATTTTAATACATATTGAGAGTGTTATGGATAATAAAGGCATGTATAAAAAGCATCAGCAGTAAAGAAGATTAAGTACATATCTGTATCAATCAACACAGTTAATGATAATGACCCTTACCTGATAATGCTGACAAACTGAAGAAAAATGATTTTCAACACTATTAAACCTCCAATATTGAAATAATTGAAATCATTAAGTTAGTCAGATGGAGTAAAATATAATATTCCAAATTATGTAGCACCATTTAAAATTATATTCATTCATTTTTTTCTCTTGTGTCTTCAAGATGATCCTAAAGACAGAACAACACAATACCAACTGACCGAAGCCCAGATTCTGACAACATATGGAAACAGATCTGAAACTACAACCTAAGTCTTCAGACCCCAAATAAATGTTTTCTACCACATCATCTTAATTGTCAACATTCTCATATTTCAAACTAAAACAATGTTTTATAGGAAAAATATGAAGAAATATTGTTTTTTTCTGCTTAGGAAAAAAATGATTAAATCAATGATACAGGTAGAAATTATTGTAGTCAGGAAAACAATTAGTCATCAAATTAGTCATCAAGTTAATCCTATTATTCTTGCAAATCTTTCCTCTAAATAGCACAATACTAACTATGGGTATTACACTGTGGAGGAGACTAAAGGAATAATTATCACTTAATCTTATTATTTGGTTTCATATTTTGTACTATGATTAGTAGGCACTATATTTTTTCAAAATTTCTGGATAACTTCTGTAAAGTCCTTTATAAATGCCACATATGATACAATACTTATATCATAAATGACACAGAACCACAGATGTTTTAGTTAGTTTTAATTTTTTAGGATTTTTATTTAAAGGTCAAATGTTTTAATATTAAAAATTGGAAAACATGAACTATTTCAAGAAAAACAAAATTACACATGATTCTGTGATGCAAAGACAACTGTACTCACTGCTAAGATCTTGGCATATTCAAACTAAATCTTATTTTAAATTAATGAATATTATTAAAACATTTTGATTATATAGCACAAAATAGTAATAGTATTTTAAAATTATATTTCCTAATTCAAAAATACCATTCTTATGTTGAAAACCATGGAAAACATAGAGATTCGTGAAAGAAAAGTTTTAAATGGCTCTAAATTTCACCATCAAAATTTAATGGATAGAGCAGAAAGATAAGAAAATGGGGAAGGGTTGATCAATAATTATCGAGTTATGGTCAGAATATGGTTTTTTTATTATTATTATTATTATTATTAGTTAATTAATTAATTTATTTGCATACTGGGGATTGAACTTAGCAGCACACAATCACTGAGTCACAACCCCAGCCCTATTTTGTATTTTATTTTAGAGGCAGGATCTCATTGAGTTGCTTAGAGCCTTGCTTTTGCTTTGAAGTTATGATCCTCTTGCCTAAGCCTCCCACGCTACTGAGATTACAAACATGCGCCACCATGCCAGGCCGAAGTAATATTCTATTATGATCTTGTATAGTAGGATGACCATCAATAACTATTATGTACTTTATATTTCAGAAAGCTTGAAGAAAGGAATCTGAATATTTTCACTATAAAGAAATGATACATGTAGGAGCAGATAGGTATGTTTGACCTGACTTAAGCAATATACAATGCACTTTATATCATAATATCCACACTACCCAGGATACACATATTTTTTATGTCTTCTTGTATTAAATAAAGAAAAAAATAGCCAAATGCCATGCTTTTGGATTTTTACAGCATATTTATGCTTTTTTGACACTATTTGTTCTAATTTTCAGCATGATCATGCAGATTTTAAATTTATTTAACATTCTCTTCAGACCTTTCAAACACGAAAAAAAGATGCTTGGTATCAGATGAATTCTAATAGATAGTTTGTTAGTCATTCAATTTAAGAAACCTAATGGCCCAGATAATTCAATTTTGGGTTTGAAGCTACATATTTTCTTAACTTAAATTTTCATACTGCAACATAAGGCAATTTCAATCCCTAATTAAAATCATATCTGGTTTTTATAGATGAGAAATAAACTTTTTATAACAATTTTCCTAGATTATGTTTTACGTGTTGAACAATATAATAAAGTTTTAGTCATTTTGTTTGAATTTCTTATCAGATAAAGAAAGACATTCTCAATGAGGTATAGATTAAGAATCAAATTGTAGGAAATATATTATTAAAAGTGGGAAAAATCAGAACTAAAAGATAATCATTAATTGCAGGGATAATCTACTCTTATCAAGTGGAATTGATTTGACAGATCTCAATTTACTGAACACATGTCCAAATCATGTAAGGAAGATTTGTTAGTCATACAGGTGATCCTTTTTGAGTTTGTATCTAGACTACTGTACTACTTTTTGTACATTGCCTAAATATTTTTGAGTCAAAACAGTTTTTTTCCTAAAAATATGGTGAATTTTGTTTTATTGCTCTTTGGAATTTTACCAAGCAAATTAAATGTATTTTATAGAGCCATAAAAGCAAATAAGAAAAAATAAGCTAACATTTTGATGAACTGGTATGTGTATATTCAGAAATAAGGTTAAAGTAACAGAAACCTGTTGAGGGCCGTCTTGGACAAGATGGCGCCTGGCAGTGAACCAAAGGGCACTGGCTACTAAAATAAGGAAGTACCCAAAAAGGTTGATTGCTTACTAGTTCCTTGGAGACTTAATGACGTGTTAACACCACGCTCAGGATTAGCTATCTAATATCATGCCGTGTGTGGACAGCTCATGATTCATATAGTGCTATGCTGACATTCCTCTACATGCTCTCCTGCGTGAGAGAAAGCTTTGCTATAATTGGCTGATAAGCTAGGAGCCTGGGAGAGGAGAGAGGGAGAGGGTAGGAGAAGGGAGATAGTGGAAGAACAAAGGAGGCAGAAAAACAGAGAGGACGCAATAAATCTCGTCAAGTAAAGATTGGTGGTGGCTCCTTTCTCCGCGCCGGTTCTGCTGGACGGAACAGAAACCCACAAAGAAAGAAGCATTTTTACTCCTTCTGAAATTCTTTTCCATAAATGTCCATAAGATAGATTAGGGACAAGATGGGAGACAAGAGAAAAATCTCTTTCAAGGAGCAAGAACAAGAAAGAATAAATCAGTTAAGGCTGTGGCATGGGCACAAACACTAGACCATTTCCCAGAGATTATCTCACACATAACAAGAGTTTCATGCAGGGGATGAACCTCCATCCCTAGAGTTCAGGCAAAGGCCTATGTTTTTCTTTTGCATAAGCAAAAATCTACTACATCTAAAGGAGGAGCAGTAGGTCCCCTGGGCTTAGTATCCTCTGCACCAGTACAAAGTGGAGGTTTCATGCTGGTTAAGCAGGGGCAAAAGACTCACTGTCAAGACAAAAAAAAAAAAAAAATACCAAAAGCAAGGTGTGCCTGTCACAGGAAGGGGAGGACAAAATCTGAAAAACACCACCCCAATGTCTAAACACAGCTGGAAAATGAGAACAAAGGAACCTCCCAATCCACACCCCAACCTTGGATTAAGATTAGAACCAAGGCACAAGTAAGAGCAGCATAACACTGCTGGAAGGAAAAGAGGAGGGGAAGAGTCTATCCATGGCACAGGACTTCAGGGACCTTTAGCAGGGAAGGGTTTAATAAGAAGTAAGAGAACATTCCAGCACTTCAGACTCTATTTTAAGAATGAAGTGACCACATTCCATCAGGAGAAAATGTGAACTCTGTGACACAAGGAAAGTAATGACTTTCCCAAAACTAATTCCTGAATAGATTTACTCAACAGAAAAGGGAGTATGTGCATGTATCCTCATAAACTCCTGCTTACTTCAGTTCTTACAGTTTTACATATCTGGTATTCAATCAAATAAGACACAAATAGACTAAAAAAGAAAAGAAACACACCAGTCTTTTCAAGTAAGAAAGAGAGTAACAGAACCAGATTCAGTTAACCTAGATATTGGAAATACCAGAAAGGAACTTGGATACAAGGCTGAAGAATACAATATAGAATTCAGAAGGAAGTGGAAAGCATGCCTGAACATGGGGAGATTCTCTACAGTGTTGAAAACTATAGAAAAGAATCTAATGGGAATGCTAAAGATTTCTACTTAAAATGATATCAAGATGAAGAATTTATTCGATGAACTCATCAATAGGCTCACACAGATGAATCCGTAACTTAAAATCAGGGCATGAAAAAGTATCCAAATTAAAAAACAAAGATAATATTGGTACGGGAGAAGGACCAGAACAGAGATCCAAACACCATGAGAAAAACTGGATTGTCATTGTAGTCACAGAAAGGGAATAAAGAGGAAATGGGACTTCACAACTATTTGAAAATATTCAGTATTTATAGCAACATTTATTGAAAAACTTCTCTTTCTCCAAGTTTAAAATTTTGTCAAGAAGAAGTTGGGTGGAAATGTGAATATATTTTTGACTCTGTATTCTGTTCAATGATCTATGTGTGTTTTGATGGCAGTATTATGTTTTACAATATATTTTGAAGCCAGTAGTGTGGTGCCTCTGAGTTTGTTCATTTTAGTTAAAATTGCTTTGGCTATTTGATTCTTTTGTGTTTCCATATGATATTAGACCTTTTTATTTTCTATTTCTGTGAAGAAGACTTCTGCTATTTTGAAAGGGATTGTACTTAATCTGCAGATTGGGGTAGTATGGACATTTCTACAATACTCATTGTTAAGTAAGAGGAATACTTCAAAAATGGTTATAGACTGGGCAAATATAACAAAAAGTAGATGGTGGTTATCTAAAGCCAGGGTGGAGGAGAGAAATCAAAAATAACAACTAATTGTTATGAATTTCCCTTTTATGTGATAAAAGGTTCTAAAATTAGTTGTGGTGCTGGTTGCCCAACTCTGAACACTAGGAACCACTGGATTAAACACTTTAAATGGGTGATTATATTGAATTACATCTAAAAAAAAACTGTTTAAAAGATAAATATTTGAAGTGAAAAGTTTGAGAAATATTCTAGTAAGAAAAACAATAAAAATAACAAAAACAATAAAAATAACAAAAACAAAGGGACAAACAAAAATGTTGGTCCCATAAATTCAAAACTAGATAAATGTGGTACATATTTATTACAAAGAATTAGTCAATTCGGATATTCACAAATACCAAAAATCAAAATACCAATAAACTTGCCAAACAATACAAGTTATTTACACATCAATCGGAATCATTTCAGTCTTCTTCATGTCTGTACAGCTTTTTATTTTTTGTGTTTGCTTAATTTAAGTCCATTATATAAAATCAAGGTGAACTTACTACAGTAATTATTATTGCTTTTATTATTGTTTCTAATCATATGATCTGAGAATTCCAACATCTTCAGTTACTTAGATTTTGGGATTAAGAAAAATTGAGGAAATAGCCCTATATCCACTGTCCTGGGGTAGATAGCAATTTAACATTCTATTGTATTTGTTCAGTGTTAAAAACTAAATTTTCAGTAATTTTTATTACTACAGAAGAAATGATGATACATGTGCGTAATCAGTCTTGGAATATGTGTGCGTGTGCATAAAATTTTATTGTAAAATATTTCAAGGAACAATTACAGGGTTAAAAAGAGACCAGTGTTTCCCAAATAGTTCCAGATGAAAATTGGTAAATTTTAATAATTCATGGCAACTCTACTCTCTCCTCAGCATAAATTATTTTTTTCTTTTATCAGTGTTCTCTATTTTTTCCAACTATTATATCCCTAACATGTTTGCCAGAATAATTCAAATTATAATTATTATTATTTTACTCTTTAAACCAAGTGCATGTATATTTTTTTATTTAGGAAAATCATTCTAAACTCAGTCTATTATCAAATTTTTAAATAAAACAAGTTTAAATAGAAAACACAGAATGTGGGTGGATTTTTAGAAAAGAAGAAAAATTCTAATATTTATAACAGAAAGAATATATGTAGTCTAGTCCTTCAAAAAATTTTAAATAATAAAATGCACAAAATTGGCTTCGTAGGTTTGAATATGACTTTATTTGGAGAGTGATTATATATAGCCTGAGGGAGCTATTACTTTAGTCATCTCTATTTTCACACAGTGATTAGTGTACTGTCTTTCATAAAAATGTCTTAAAATAAATTGATCAATAACATACTTAATAACTATGACTCTTTTAAAATTACACTGATAATCATTATCTTGTTGCTAAAGTAGAAGCAAAGGATTTTTTCAATAAGCAGATTTAAAATTAAATTGAAAGTTTATGGATTTTAGTGAAAATTAATAAGTAGGTATTTGCTAAATAAATGTATACATACATATATGATACATGTAAATTTGAACATGGACATCTTTCTATGCTGTTTAGTATGAATAGACAAATTTAAATTCTGAAACCATGATATTTGGAATAAATTTTGTATAAGTGTTTGTAAATATACAAACTATTTTGAATAGATGCATGTGATTTCATATCAACATGTATTTTAAATTAAAAATGTTTACATGGAATTATAGTCTAAGAATCTGTTCGTCACTAGGTGTCACTAGAGTAAAGCAAAAAAGTTAGGTTTTTTTTTTTTTTTAAAAGATTCAACTTCTGTAATAACATCTAAAGGAAATAAGTAGGAGCATTTTATTTGATTCTGACCCCCATTTTTTAAGGAGATGTAACTCAAATATTCAAGTCCACCCCAAGTTTATACCAGGATGAAATACCCATAGGGTATAGACTTAAATTGGTGTGATTTTTTTCTTTGTTCTCCACCCCCAAATCAAGGGGGGGGGGGAAATCAAGTGCTAATTTTTGCTGACTTGACAGACTTGTGAGAAAGCTGGATTTCTTCCTAACAGTCAAGTCTACTGAAATTGTTGTAGGGAAACTGCTGCTCTAGGAATCTGTATTTTCTTCTCAAACAGGCAAGGTCTTAAACAAAAGTGAGACCCTAACATGAAGGGATTACTACCTCCTCCTTTTTTTTTTTTTTTCTTTTTCTTTCTTATTTTTATTTTTCCTTGTTTTGGGTATGCTGGGGATCTAACCCGTTGCTTCAAACATGCTAGGCAAGCACTCTACCACTGAGTTACATACCCAGTGTCGCTCTCGCCAGCAAGAACGACCCGGAGACGTGATGGGTGGCAAGCTTCTTTATTAACAGCAGATTCTTCTTCCTCTTTTGGGGGAAGCTACACCTCACTATATGCCTCCAAGCGACCAATCATCATACAGAGCACGAGGGGAGAGCGTGGACAGATACAGGCAGCATATACAGGCATGCAGTGTCCATGAGGGGGCCTCATCCAATCACTGAAACTTCCTCAAGCGACATCAGTTGTTTGCGCACAAGCTAGCTACACTCAACCACACTGGCATCCTGCCAGGCGCCATCTTGGCCTTGCCACACCTATGGCCAGGGGTCCGGCCGAAACCCCGACAGTTCCCCCTTTTCTCTTTTAAAAGGAAAAGGAAAGCTCGGGACCGTGCCTGTCTTAGGCGGAGTGGTCAACCACCGTCCTTACCCGTCATCGGATAACTGTAGAGCATGCTACAGCTCCTGTCTTAGGTTGGTACGGGGTCACCTCCTTCCTTACCCGTCTGGCTAGCGATCCAGCATCGTGAGCCATACTTGTGGGGAACTGCCGGCCTCTAGGGCAGCCATGGCCTGATGAAAGATGATACGATCTCTAGCTTGATCTCAGCGCATGCGCATGATAAAGCGCGTGAGGAAGATAACAGTAATAACCATGAGTGTACACAGAGCTCCCATTCCTGCCCATTGCTTTACAAAGCTGAAAGAGGAGGATAACCAATTTAGCACTTCAGACATTGGAGCTACATCAACTCTAGTAGCATTAAGGCTAACAATTTGAGATCTAAGAATAGCAGTAAGATTATCAAATTCGTAAGACCAGTTGGTACGTAGCTGAACAGACAAGATTCTAGACAAGTTTGCTGCATAGCTGAAGTTATGGTAAGCTACAGGTGTAACGCACAGTCCCGCCAGATGATAAATACATCCCACGTTTAACAGTTCCTGTAAAATGTCCATTTGTTCTTGAAGTAAGTCCACTCGCTGGTTTACTAAAAGAATCCCTGCTTTTAAGTGTTGATCCACTGTCTGCTGAGTAGATGTTGGTTTAGGGTCTCTTTAGTCTGTAAGGCTGCAGCTGTATTTTCGGCCAAGTGATTGTTGTTGCTGTCTGTATGGTTGTGTCAATGCTGCTGCTGCAGAGGCTGCAATGGCAGTGATCACAACTGCTGTGATGCCAAGATCTCTTCTGTTTCTTGATAATAGCACTGGCAGTTCTGTATCTGTAACAAAGACTGGGACTGGTAGGAAGGTAGGAATACGCATTAAGACTGATCATGAGAACCTAGAAGCATTCCAACATTGAGAGAGATTGAGAGAAACATCTTTTTTGTTTGTTAGCAAAAACATAAAAGGGGGAAAAAACACAAACTGGCGTAGGTGGAAACGTAATATTTCTGGTCCTCCTAAGAGAGCAAAGAAAGGTTGTAAATTAGTATATCCTGAGGTCTAAGTGAAGAGTAGCCAGCTGTAGAAGGATTGACACGTCTCATGCCTAAATGAACATCATTATTTGTAAAATTATCATTAAAATTGGGAGTGAAGAAGAACCCTTGTTGAACAGGAGAAGCTGGTATAGGCAATCCCGTAGAAGCATTAGTGCTAAATATGGGAGGGAATAAAGAGGAGGTATTAGTTAAAGGCAGAGGATATGGCCAAACTCTAACTATAGCCCATAAGTTCCGAGTCTGGCTGTCCAGTTGTATCCTTATTGTTGTCACTCTCATGTTGTATTGTTCTGGTCAGTCTCTCAGGAATCCAGACCGGAGTTTGTTGATCCTGCGGGAAAACACAAACAGACCCTCAGACCCACCGAAGAACTGGATCTGGGCCTTTCCATGTTCCTGTGAGAATATCTTTCCATTTTACCCACACTTGAGTACTTGTGGGATTAGCATGCCTTTCTGCAGCCGTATGTCCATTCTTATCCACATTTAAAAAATTTAAAATAAAAAGTACTAGATTTAGTTTATCTTTAGGTGCTCTAAAGTCAGCACCTATTCCCCCTTTTTGTTTTATTAAACAATTTTTTAACGTTAAATGAGTGCGTTCCACTATACCTTGTCCTTGAGGATTATAAGGAATTCCTGTGATGAGTTGTATATTAAAAGTTTGTGTAAATTGTAAGAAACTTTTGGATGTGTAAGCCGGCCCATTATCAGTTTTAATGATTTTTGGGACGCCCCAGGCTGCAAATGCTTGTAAGCAATGTTGTACAACATCTTTAACTTTTTCCCCAGTGTGAGCAGAGGCCATGATCACCCCTGAAGCGGTGTCTACTGAAACATGAATATACTTAAGGTTTCCAAATTCTGAAAAATGAGTAACATCCATTTGCCAAATATGATTAGGTAATAGTCCCTTTGGATTTACTCCAACAGACTGTACTGGCAATAGAGGAGCACAATGTTGACATGTTTTAACAATTTGTCTAGCAACATCTTTAGAAATATTGAATTTTCTTTTAAGGGTGGTGGAATTAACATGAAATTGGGTATGGAACATTTTAGCCTGTTCTAACATAGTAAAAGCAAAAACAGTTTTTGTTGCCCTATCAGCTTCAGCATTAGCTCCGGCAAGTGGACCAGGCAGTCCAGAATGAGCTCTAATATGTCCTACATAAAAGGGATACTTGCGGTCCAAGATTAAGGCACGTAAAGTATGAAAATAAGGAGCAACAGCGGACCCATCAGGGATATAAGGAACAGTCTCCAAACAAGGCACTGATTGTACTATATAATGACTGTCAGATAATAGATTGAAAGGCTGTTCTATCATAATGTTAAAAGCTAAAACTACTGCAGCAAGTTCTACTACTTGGGCAGATGAAGGAGGAAGAATTATAGTTTCTGTTTTATTTCCAATTATTACAGCTCCAACTCCATTTTTTGAACCATCAGTAAAGACCGTTTGGCAATTTGGCAAAGGCTGTGTTCTGGTAATTTTAGGGAATATAACAGGAGTGTTTTTACAAAATTGTATCCAAGGATGTTTAGGATAATGATTATCAAAAGTTGCTGTAGTTGAACAGTGTAAAACAGCCCAATCGTCATCATGTTGAACTAACCACTGTATTTGAAGTTTGGTATAGGGGACAATAACAATCTTAGGGTGGCTTCCAAATATTGTAACACAGGCTTCTAACCCCTTATATATCAACTGAGCTGTGGCTTTTGGAAATGTCTGTAACTGTTTTGTAGGCGATGCTGGGAGATTAATACTTTGTAAAGGTCCTCCTTGCCATATAATTCCATATGGACTATGTTGTTCTGGAATAATGATTAACATTAGAGGCTGGGATGGATCGCATCTTTCTGTATGATCTGACTGTAATCTTTGTTCCACCAATGTAAGAGCTCTTTGTCCTTCTGGAGTAAGGATCCTCAGGGAACAAAGATCAGGATCTCCCTTAAGTATATCAAATAAAGGTTTTAATTCTCCTGTGGTAATTTTCAAATATGGCCTAATCCAATTTATATCTCCAAGAAGTTTTTGAAAGTCATTTAAAGTTTTAAGTTCACTAGTTCTAATAGTTAATTTTAGTGGCTTTACCATAGTAGCCGTAAGTTTAGTGCCCAGATATTCTTGAGTTTCTCCCATTTGTAACTTTTCTGGAGAGATGTTTAAACCATATTGTTGTAGAGTAGATATTAAGAATTGCAAAGCCTTTTCTAGTAATCGTCTATTTTTATGGCAGATAAGGATATCATCCATATAATGATAAATTAATAAATCTGGAAAAGTGTCCCTTGTAGGTTTTAAGGCTCTGTCTACATATATCTGACATAAAGTGGGACTATTAGTCATGCCTTGAGGCAGTACAGTCCATTCAAATCTTTGATCAGGCTGTGCATGATTGAGAGAAGGTAAAGTAAAAGCAAATCGCCAACAATCCTTTGCATGTAATGGAATTGAGAAAAAACAATCCTTTAAGTCTAAAATAATGGTGGGCCAATTTTTAGGTAAGGCTGTGATTAATGGCAATCCCCGTTGTAGAGGACCCATAGGAAACATCTGTGCATTGATAGCCCTTAAGTCATGTAATAATCTCCATTTTCCAGACCTTTTTTTAATGACAAAGATGGGTGTATTCCAGGGGGAAGTAGAAAGTTGTAAATGACCTTCCTGTACTTGTTCTTGTACTAATTTATGAGCCGCTTGTAATTTTTCTGTAGTTAAGGGCCACTGTGGAATCCATTGCGGCTTATCATCTTTCCAAACTATTGGAATAGGTGTAATAACAGTGGCCCCTACATAAAACCCAGCCCTTTGAAATCATTTTTTGGAGGAGGAAGGGGGATGGGCTGTGAAGACCCTTGTTGTTCCTTCCCTAATCCTAGACCTTCTGTATACTTCATTTTTCTCATCATACGTGTTGCAGGTTTAGAATTAATGTTTGTTGTCAACTTAGCATTCATCTGAGTTAAGACATCCCTTCCCCATAAAGAAATAGGTATTTTACAAACATATGGTTGGAAAACCCCTGAATGACCCTCATTATCCCTCCAAGACAGTGAAGCAGCACTCTGGTTAGGCGATTGAGCCACTCCCAACCCTTGTAAATTTTGATTAGCTGTAACTATAGGCCAACCTTTGGGCCAAACTGCCTCACTTATTATACTTTTATCAGCTCCTGTGTCCAGTAATCCTATAAAAGGTTTATGCCCTACTGTTAATTGCATAATGGGTCTATCTTGGAGGTCCATAGTAAAATTAGCCCAGGGTCCGCCTGTAGACCCGAATCCTTTATCTCCTCTTGTTGTCTCCTTACTAGGCCATAAGGAATGCTGGCTAGGCAAAATTAACATTTGTGCTATTCTGTCTCCTGGAGAAATGACTGTAATCCCTTTGGGTGAAGAAACCATAGCCCTAACTTGTCCTTGAAAGTCTGGATCAATTACTCCTGGGTGGACTATAAGACCTCTTAGAGTAGAAGAACTTCTGCCTAGGAGCAATCCTACTGAGTCTGTAGGAATATTGCCATCCCAGTCTGTGTCTAACATCTGTACACCCATCTCGGGTGTTAGCATGAGTCTGGAGGTGGCACAGATGTCCAGTCCTGCGCTCCCTGAGGTGGCCCTTCTGGGACCTGCCTGGACTGTACCTTCTGATCTGATGGCGGATAAGTCCACCTGGGTTTGGTTGGTAAAGACATTGCCACCCCGTACATTTGGTTTGGGCCCCGAGGTGCTGGGCCCGGTCTCCCGTTTTTTGAATTCCCCCAATTATTAGGTGGTAGTGGAATCCCATCAATGTCAGCAACAGATCTACAATCACTTGCCCAATGATTTCCCTTTCTACATCGAGGGCATAATTGAGGCTTGGGTCCTCCTATAGTCCCTGTGGAAGATGTAGCTGTTATTCTACCAGACACTCTTTGAGGACATTGTTTTTTAACATGTCCCTCTTGTCCACATTGAAAACATCCTTTGGGACGAGCCCCCTTTTGGTTTTGCATTACTTGTGTAAGTGCTGCGGCCATAACTTGTCCCTGGATCACAGGTTCTGTAATTTCCCTGCAAATTTTTATGTAAGCAGATAAATCTTTATTCTTCCATGGCCTAATAGCTTCTCTACAGAATCTATTTGCATTTTCAAAAGCCAATTGTTTTATTAATGGCATAGCCTGGTCTGCATCTCCAAACATCCTACCTGCGACCTGCATAAGCCTGTCTACAAAATCTGCATAAGGCTCATTAGGCCCTTGTACTATTTTTGATAGCTGTCCTTGTAGCTCACCAGTGCCACATAATGTCTTCCAGGCCCTAGTGGCTGCTACAGCTATCTGTTGAAAAACTCCAGGAGGATATTGAATCTGTGCCTGTGGTCCAATGTATGGTCCAGTACCTGTTAACATCTCTAGATTCCATTGTGGATTACCTGCAACGGCATTCCTGCGCGCAGTTTCCTGGCAAAAATCTTGATTTTGAACCTTCCATTCTATATATTGCCCTCCACTCAAAACTGCTCTTGCCAAATTGCTCCAATCATCAGGAGTAAGAAAGAGGGTAGACATAGATTCTACAATAGATACTGTAAATGCTGCTTGTGGTCCATAAGTACTAACTGCTTCTTTAAGCTGCTTTACCAACTTAAAGTCTAAAGGCTGGTGAAACCTTTGTTGATTTTGATCTTCCATAACAGGGTAAAACCCTCTTTCAATCCCATAGATTTCTTTCCATTTTTTTGTTTTACACTCTGAACAGGAGCACTCTTTAGTGCAACCTGGATAAAAAGGCGGAGGCCACTCATAAGGTGGCGCTGAAGGAGTACAAGTCACTTTCTGAGTTACTTCCTCATTTATTTTAAAGTGCGCCACAGGCTTTACTTCCTCTTTGTCCCCTATCTGTGGTTTTGTTAGCACTTCCTCCTTCTTTTTCCACTGCGCCACTGCATATTTTTGTAAGCTCAATTCTTGTAAAGCCTCTTGTAACGCCTTTTCTTTGTCTTCTAGCTGTTGCCCTATGCCCTCCAATTCCCTTAATGCCTGTTGATTAATTGAACCAGCTTGAGAACATTTTGTTTCCTCACTTATTTTGTGTAATTCTGTATCAGAAAGTCCTTCTTCACTCTCCTCAGAGTCCGACTGAGCACTAACAGATCCTTTTTGTGACTCCTCTTTTACCTTTTCCAATACTTCCTCTCCCTGTGTAACTGCCTTTTGTAAAGCCTCCCGAGGGGAACGTAAACAAGTTCTGACCAAGGACCAAACCGCTAACGTCCCTGGTAGCGTTACCGGACAGCGCTTTAGATCCTCTCCTAGATGTTCCCACTGAGGTATGTTTAACAGTCCCTCCTCCAAAAACCAAGGTGAAATCTCCTCTACCTGCTTTAAAAACGCCCGAGCAGTTTTTGTCTTTAAGGGAGTGCCGTTAGCTTTAAGAATTTCTTTCAAGGGACCTTCCATTCTACATCTAGCAACCTCGTTCCCCATTCTGAGGAAACTTTAACTTCTCGTTCCTAGGAACTTAATCACAATCACAATATCCTCGTCTCTAGGAAACTTCCCTGTCCACTGACAGATCTAGGTGCACACTTTCACAGATCGTTACTCACCTCACTCACCTCTCCGCGGCACGTAAGATTCCCGGGTTTTGGCACCACTTGTCGCTCTCGCCAGCAAGAACGACCCGGAGACGTGATGGGTGGCAAGCTTCTTTATTAACAGCAGATTCTTCTTCCTCTTTTGGGGGAAGCTACACCTCACTATATGCCTTCAAGCGACCAATCATCATACAGAGCACGAGGGGAGAGCGTGGACAGATACAGGCAGCATATACAGGCATGCAGTGTCCATGAGGGGGCCTCAACCAATCACTGAAACTTCCTCAAGCGACATCAGTTGTTTGCGCACAAGCTAGCTACACTCAACCACACTGGCATCCTGCTAGGCACCATCTTGGCCTTGCCACACCTATGGCCAGGGGTCCGGCCGAAACCCCAACAACCCAGTCCTAAAGTGACCTCAAAAAGTTGTTTCTTGCTTATAACAGACCCTCTGCTACCCATATGTTCTGAAGTCACTGCAGCTCGAAAACTTGAACTTCAAAACTTAGGTGTAAGGAACATAGTTTTTCTCTCTGATTTATTACTTGCACTTCACTTGCAACAACATTTTAGTGGGTTTTAAACTTTTAAGTATTTATACTTAAATTAGAATTACCCAGGGTGCTATTGTAACCAGAAAGTTATTACCAATTTAAAAAAAGTACTTACTTAAAAAGTTTGTTTCTGTCAATGGCTCTGTTGGTTTAGGGATCAATTGCGTAGACAGTCAGGTCACATTTGCTGTAATCTTCTAGAGAAAAGGCATCCCCATGCCGGCGAGCACCAATTGACTCTTCCACCACCTTGGCACCAGGAATTTGATCCTGAACACAGCGATCCAAAAACCTATAAATCAAGGGAAGTACAAACATGACATTATGATGGGTTTACTAGGGGAAAAAAAATCACCCTCAACTTGAAGTGACATTTAGGAAATGAAAAATGATGACAGCCTGGTTTTCACTAATATTTACTGAATATGAATGCTTGAAGGAAAGAAAAGAAAAAAAAAAACAATTTTTTCAGCTCCCAACAAACTTTTTAACTCCCAATGATGCTAAAAGTCAAATAAGGTAGAAAAAGTTCACCAGACATGTCCTATTTAAGTCTAGATTTTTGAATTTATGATACCATTTAAGATTGTAAGTGGCACATGGGAAAGGCCAAATATGTTGTACAAATAAAACTGTCTCTGCTTTAAAGGAGTCAAGGGGGTCTTTCGTATCCTGACATCACATAGTCAATGTCATAAATTATACCTTTCACCTATGTCTACAGTACCTGGCAGAGCTATATGCTAAGGTAGAGGATGAGGATATCTGATTTCTTAAGGGTGCAAAGATCCTGAGGGTATTACAGCAATGAGAAAATGTGGACATATTTTGCATAGTAAGTTTATAAGGTTAAGATAAAAATATTTCATGCAAACATAAGAAACTATTTAGGAGAACATGATCATCTGAAAGATATATCTTGCCATATTGGAATAAGTAATAATAAATAAAAAAAACATATATAATATTAATAGGTAACTTTCTGAAAATTGCAAGTCTTCCAATTGGATAGCTTGATTTTAATTGACAATACAATTTACTACCAGATAAAATTTGCTTTCCATTTTTCTACAAATGGCAATTTCATTATTATTTCCTTATTTTCTTATTAAAAAACTTTATATTACTAACTCTTGTAGATTAATATTGGAATGTATAACCGTATGTGAAAATACGTTTAAATTGCCTATAGGTTCAATGCTTCTTTTGGAATCCAACTGTGAAGTGTGTTCTTGGGTGGATAACATGTTCTAAAATCCTCTTTTGCTTAAGATATCAAATTGACCTATTTTCTGCTCTGTTAAAAATAAATTTCGTTAAGAGTTTGACATGTGCTTGGTTTGTCCTTATTACAAGAACAATCAGGATATTAAACTTTGGAGGAAATGGCTGTGCCAGTGTATGCCAGGGGACGCTGCCAATGCTAGTGAGATGCTCTGTCCATTTGTTTTCACATTTTTATAGAGAAGTTCAGTTGAAGGCTGTTCATTCTCCTCCTTTCTCACCACTCCACACTCATGGCCTTTCCACTTTGCAGAAATTTTTCTGATGAGATTCTTGCAGAAGAATGAAAAATGCAAATGGGAGTAATAGCACTGAAGAGCACAAAGTTTAGTCTCATTTTTCACCATTTACACATCAACAACAGCATATTAGACAAATAATTGTAAGTTCTTAAAGTCTGTTTCCTTAAATACAAAATGAGAACTTCATTCCTTACCTGAAGTTTTGTGTGACTTAAGTGAACTAAAGCTTTTATACAAATCTTTACTCATTTTTTTTTCACATAGGAAGTGTTCCACAAGTTATGATTGTTAATCTTATGATTGTTGCTATTAATTTGAGTCTAGTGTTTGCATTAACAGGCTTCTTCCTTGAATCTAAGTGAATGTATTTAACTTGTAGAAATATTAGAAAACCTTATTTCTCAGTGGTACAATTGGTTCAGAAATCTAAACCAAACGAATGTGAGTACACAGTTAAAAACATTGTAGAATGTGGGCTAGCTGTCTCATTGCTTCAGTTTAATAATTTATATCTTCTGCAGTTCCTTTTGGTGTGATTTGATATCTTTGAAGGAAATTCCACATGTATACGTGGATTAACTGTGCACTATCCTACAATGAAGAAACATTTCTATTGAGCCTATATCTTCAACTGTATTTCAATGCAATACTGCAGAATTGTGTTACTAAAAAATTAGATATAGAATGAAAAATTGCTGTACTAATTCCTTTATCATTACAGAGGATCATAAGTCGATGAAGTCTAAAATAAATGGTATCATTTAAAAAATGCCATGTCTTCTCCCTGAACATATTTTTCTTAGACTCTTAGAGATCTTTTTGAATATATCCTATGATAAAGAAGAATGTGTCTCAATTGAAATTCTTCCTAAAGTTTTTCTCACAGAAACCTGAATTTAATACCTTTTTATAAGAACACATTTTGTAAAAATCTGCCTTCCACCTACCATCTGTATTATTTATTAAGCATCTTCTACATCTATCTTCATTACATATATTGCATATATGTAATTTTATTATATATATAGTACATATATACATATATATGTGGATATATACATATATAATATATTTACAGAGAGATAGTATGAAATGGTGTTTATCTAATCTATTATATTTATATCTGCACAAACAAAAGAGAGGTCTATAAAGATGTTTATACAATCTTAATAATACTTAGGATAAGGTGGTATGACTGACTTTAATTTTTGTGATTCTTCTTATTTTGTTTGAATTACTTATAATAGGTATAATAAAAACAATATAGTCATAATTTACAAAAACATTTCTTTAATTCTCCATCTCCTCTCTCTCAACTTCTTGAGAAAAAAATCTTCATACAAGTCCTTATATTTAGAACTGAAAAATGTAAAAAAGTTAAGTTGGGTACATCGTCATCTAACAAATTACAGGAAAACTCAAGTAAAAGTTAAGTGGGAAGATTTTCATTCATTCATTCATTCATTCATTCAATAGATTGTATGTATATGTCACATTATTTTACCCATTCATCTGTCTGTGAATATAGTTGTTGATTCTATAATAAGGTTATTGTGAAAAACACTGCAATGAACATGGGAGTGTAGATATTTCTTCAACATCTTGATTTCAGCTCTTTTAGATATATACCTAGAAGGAAGGTACTAGATCATACTGTAATTATATTTTCTAATTTGGGGAGAACCTCCATTCTGTTCTCCATAGTGCCTGCATGGCCTGCTATTTCCATCAACAGTGTGTAATTGATCCAACATGTTTCTTTCTGCATTTTGGTAACATCCATCCTAATAGTTGTAAGGTTATATCTTATTATGCTTTTGATTCATATTCTCATGATGATAATAGATATTGAGCACTTTTCACATACCTGTTTTTCATTTGCATGTTTTCTTTGGAGAAATGTCTATTCAAGTTTTTTGACCATTTTGGCCGGGGTGAGGGGAGGTTGCCCTACACAAAAAGTAACTAAATATGAATTAAAAATGATTAAATATAAGGTCTGAAACAATAAAATCCAGAAAAAGACATGGGAGTAAATGTCTTGACCTTGGTCTTGGGGATGTTTTCTTGAGCATGATAACAAAGGAACAGGCAACAGAAAACAAATAGCTAAATAGGACTACTGCGGGCTACAAAGCTTCTGTACCACAAAGGAAAACTCAGCAAAGCAGAAAAGGTCACCACCAAAGTGAGAGAAAATATTTGCAATCCAAATATCTGAAAAGGGGCGATTTCCAAAATATGTTGGAAAGTTCTTCCACATCTTTAAAGCCCCCTTTTCTCTCACTAACCACTGACTTGACAAAATAATTATTTTTGGAAGTATACCTAAGTTTTATAAAGCTTAATTTAAAGGAAGCTAGGTTATTATTGGGTTGGGACAGGGGATGGTGCCTGTATTTTATAATTTTATCTTTACTGAGAAATTTATTATCTGACTCAAAAACACATACGATTTTGGTACCTCTAAAAGAATAATGTCTTCTGGACACAAAGCAAAGAATATATGATTGAAACACTAATTACATTCCTATATCAAACTTGGATTCAGGCAAAATTCCCTCTGACAGCTGGCAGTGTCAAATTTTACCTCTGCCTTGTGTTTCTAGAAAAGAGTGACAGTTAAGGGGTCCTCCTACTTTTCTGTGTTCAGAGAAACCACTGACTGCAAAGAACCCAGCCTTCCCACTGTGACTTAGATAAGACTCATGGTGACTCCTGGTTTATCTATGAGGAAGACAAACACACACCTTCAGATCCCCATTCTGTGTTTCATGAGTGATTAGTTGAATTGTTTTATCACTAATGATTGATCAAATCAAATCAATATTTTGTTAGCCAAAACCTTTTAAAAGTCAGCCAAGGAGAATAAATGGGTTAAATTTTCTCCTTCCTTGATCCCCTTAGGTTGACTCCCCCTTAGCCCAACATCTCATGCAACCTCTTCTTAAGTCCCCTCCTAAAATAGGCTGATGTCAGGGTAAAACATTTTGTAATTTACTGTCTGGTCATCCTTCTTTCTCCAAATCCAGTTCTTTCTAGCCTCCCTGAAAAAATTTCTTTCTCCCTAAACTTTGAGGTATTTGCAGAGCTTTTAGTCAGAGAATTCACCATTACCAGTCCTCCTTCCACCAGCACATTCTTTCCCCTCTCCTACAAAATCCTTTTGAATACCATCTCTTCTCTCTTAAATCTAAATTTGTCTCTATTTGACATAAAATGTGATTATAGAAATTATTACTCCATGTTTCTCTTTATTCTTCCAACATAAGTCTGTAGGACTAAAGAATATTTTTTATTATACCAACTAAAGCATGTAAAATGCAAAGGATTTTCAGCAAACTCAATGTGAATCAAAATAATATTCTTTATTCCCTTTCCTGTTCCAATGTGTTATGGACTTCATGTTTGCGTCCCTCTGAACTTCACATGTCAGGGTCCTAATCCCTGTATTGTGACTGTATTTGGATATGAATTCTCCAAGAAATAATAAGGTTAAACGAGGGTCCTAAGGATGAGCCTTGGTCTAATGTCTTTAGAAGAAGAGACACTGGGAGCTCCCTTCTCCCTCCAGGAACCCAAAAAAGAGTACACAATGAGAAGCGTCTGCCTTCCACTCCGGGGGAGAGCACTTACCAGACATCTACCCTACTGGCACCTTGATCTTGGACTTCCACAGATTTCTAGAACTGTGAGAAAGTAAAACCTCTGTTGCTAAAGACACCCAGTCTGTAACACTGTCGTGGAAGTCTGAGCGGGCTAAGATGCAGTGTGAGTCAGCCAAGAGGTCCCCAAATTTCTGATTGTATTTGTCAGTTTTCTTTCAATTAATTTGTGTGAAATCTGGTCAGTGCTACTTAATTATAATTAAAAACTGTTCAAGCAAACTGTAAAATAATAATGTCTAAACCATTTTGTTTGCTGCCACTAAAAATAGCAGTAACAAACAAGCCCTAACCAATTGAAGTTTTGTTCTCCCCATTAATGAAATGCCATCCTGTATACTTTGATCCATGGGCATATAGAGTCACAAGCTACTTCAATCAGTTGTTTCTATTACACCCAAAAAATATGCTTAGGACTGGGCTATCTATAACATAGGAATTGCATTTAATCTTCATAAAAGCTACAAAAGAGGACACTATTATTTTTGTCTGACTGGCATTTATGTTCTTTCCCTGAAAACATCCTGATTTTGATTTGAGAAATTAACCTTGTCTCCAATAGTCACCTATGGCAGGACATAAATCAGGGATCTTGTATTGCCCTAGCTCCATGTCAAAACAGATTACATGTGACCCAAATCATGTCACTCATTCTTTCAAACTTGATTCTGGAATCAAAGACAAAGAGTTTTCAATGGTTGAAATTTCATGCAAGATATATCTTCACCAGATGAACACTGTGTATAAAACTATTCTTACAGTTCTTGCTTCTCTGGCATTTAGAGTCCCCCTTGTTATTAAACTTGTCCACCTTTTTCCATTCTCTTAGTGATACTGACATCTACCATCAGCCTTCCAATATGTTTCCTTTTTCTGAAGTGAGACTGAATTCATAGCACATTGGAATTAACATTATATACTTTATAGCAATACCAAAGCACTAATCATTTTTTAAATTGTTTCATGGCAATGTTTGTATGTTTGTCCTGGTCTTTAGTTCAATCTGTCTTTGTAGTTCTTTTGATTACATAATTTGCATTATGCTGAAAGATAAATGATTACTACATAGTTTGATAGAAATATGTAGTCTGGATAAATCAAATTAATTACTTAATTTTGCCTTGAATCAAAACTGCCAAAACTTGGAAGCAACAAAGAAGTCCTTCAGTAGGTGAATTATAAACAAACTGTGGAGCATCTAGTCAGTGGAATATTATCCAGTGCTAAAAGGAAATGAGTTATCCAGCCCTGACAACATGGAGAAAGCTTAAACTATCACTAAGTGAAATAAGTCAACTTGAAAAAGCTACGTACTGTACACTTCCAACTACAGTTGTCCCTCATTATCCATGGGGGACTATTTCCAAGACCCCTGTGAACATAATGTTAATGTTAATGTTAATATACCCTTGTACAAAATGACATACTCTTTCCATATAACCCATTAATATCCTCCTATATACAGTGAAACATCTCTAGATTATTTATGATATCTAATATAATCTAAAGCTCATGTAAATATTTATTATACCACATTGTTTAGGGAATAATAACAAGAAAAAAGTCTATACATATCCAGTAAAGAAAATGTTGGTTTTAGTTTTGATCTGTTATTGGTTGAGTCCACAGATGTGGGACCCACCTACACAGAGAAAATTATGTACATCTTGCAAAAGACAAAACTAAGAATTAAAAAGTTGAGTACTTGCTAGGGATTGTATGGGAGAGGAATGGATAGATGGAGCACAGAGGATATTTAAGACAGTGAAAATACTATATGATATTATAATGTGACATGTCATTTTACATTTCTAAATCCATATAACATATAGCACCAAGAAAGAATTTAACGTAAACTATGGCCCTTGAATGATTATGTGTCAGTACAGGTTCAACTGTCACAAGTGTACTGCTGTGATGGGAATATGCTGATAATGGAGGAGGATATGTATGTGTGGGGCATGAGACATCGGGGAAATCTCTGTATTTTCCTCTTAATTTTCCTGCGAACCTCAAACTGCTCTAAAAAGTCTTTAAAAATTCAGTAAAAGTGAACTCCTAATATTAGAAAATAATAGTGCACCAAAACATGAGACATTCTAAGTCTGGACAAGATTAATGGGAAAACTGAATGTAATAAAATATTTCATGCAATGCGTACTTTGAATTAAAGAAGAGAGTATTTATCATTTGGAAAGATTTTTGAGGATGAAGTTTTCCATTGCACAATGGGTAGAATACATTTAATGAAATGAATTCCATGTGAAAGAAAGAACATGTTGGAAGCAGCATGCTTATAAATAGTTTGGAAAAGCCAAATATGGTTGTGCACGTCTATAATCCCAGTGACTTGGGAGGCTGAGGCACTAGGATCCCAAGTTCAAGGCTGGCCTCAGCAACTTAGTGAGACCGTGTCTCAAAATTAAAAAAAGGAAAAAGAAAAAAAAAAGAAAAGAAAGATAAATGGAGTGGAACATAGCTTAGTGAGTAAACACCCATGGGTTCAATCCCCAGTACCATCTATGGCCCTGAAAAAAAAAAAAAATTCTTTGGATATATGAAAAACAGTTGAATATGGAAAATAACTAGAAATCAATTACTTTAGTTGAAGTCAGGAACAATTTCATTTACACATTACTCATTATTTATTACACATATATATTTACGATACCCACTGTATGTAAGGCACTGGTGAATAACAAAATTATCCTTACCTCAAAAAGTTTGTATAAGCTTTGCAAGACTGGTATAAGACCACAAAAGTTTTATACCATTAATTTTCCTTTGTGGGGTACACAGGACATTTTTCTTACTTCTACTGCTTTTCCTTTATGCACATACAGGAAGATACTATGGTGTCATATTTTCAAAATAAGAGCATATGTTCAAAATAGTGAAAATTCAAAAATATTGTCTTTTCATCAGCAAGTACAGAGAAAAACACAACAGTGTTGACTGTGCTGCCTATTTATTCCAGGTTATTTAAGTATTATGTAGATTCAGGCAGAGAAAAAACAAATCAGAACATAATAATTACATTTACTTTAAATAATAAATTAAAGGTGACTGACCACCAAAATAATTGCCCTGAATTTACATTCTTGGTAGCAATGTATCTATTTAAAACACAAATACTACAGTCAAATATTTTACAGAATAGTGTCCCAGTACGGCAAATTTCTTCAGAACAAAGAACTGGCTTTACGTGATCTCCTAAGGAGTGAAAAACTGGGCAAAACAATTAGGATAATAACAATAATTATTGAATAAAAGTCAAATTTTAATTTAGAGTTTTATTGTTACACTATGATTTCATTGTTCTTGTTGCGTACTCGGGATTGAACTCAGGGGCACTCGACCACTGAGCCACATCCCCAGTCCTATTTTGTATTTCATTTAGAGACAGGGTCTTACTGAGTTGCTTAGCACCTCAATTTTGCTGAGGCTGACTTTGGACTTGCAATCCTCCTGCCTCAGCCTCCTGGGATTACAGACATGCCCCATGGTGCTCAGCTTGTTACACTATGATTTAAAATCTTTATAACATACCCAGATTATTTATATAATTATGTCACCTTCAGAAGAATTTTGAAAACTGAAAACTTCTAAGGAACTAGTTAGTATAGTTAACATAAGATTTTTCTTTGTTATGGGGACATTATGTAGTGTGCTGTTATATTCTAAATCATGTCAATACACAAGTTTAAACAGTTTTGTAGAATAAACTTTTAAAAACATGTAACTTTGTTTTCCTATGCAAATACCTTCATTTAAAATCAAAAACTAGGGTTGTGAATAAAAACTGGCTCACTTGTTCTTGAACCAAGTTATTTTAGGTATATATCCTTAAATTTAAATTTATAGCATTACCTCCATCTGTTCATATATACATGCATCTTCAATTGGATTCAGCCATATATTACATTATAAGAAACTAAAGTATAAAGTCTTAATTGAAATAATTGTATAGCTGAGACAGGTATTTACTTATGGTTGATTTAACTTTTATTTTTCACCCTAAAATTATTATAACTTCCATATTCTAAATTACCTACCCATAAGTATTCATGAAAAATAAATTGAAATTATCATTTGATGAAAATTTCTGAATTTGCATGCTCAGCCCACTCACAATAAAAATAGGTCAAATTTTAAATTAGATTTACCTCCTGAGAAGAAATGTAGCAGAGAGAACCTAGTTTACTGCTGGTCAATAGAGGTACATTCAAATTAAATCTCCACTTGTAGATATCTGTGTCTTTCTAGAAATTACATAAAGTCTCAAAGTTTTAAGTCACACCACTGAACAATGGGGATACAAACCAAAGAGGAGAGAAAGAGATAGGGAGGGAGAGGGGGAATAGAAACTTGCAGAAGAATTAAAGGCCCGACTATGTATTTTGGAAAACTCTATAAAACAACTGTGATTTAAATGTCACTAAAAAACAATACATAAGAATGTCCTATTTTCATATTATGATTTCCAATTATTTTTTATATGGTGAGAGACAAAGCTCTGGAAGCTAACCTGAACTGAATGATGTGATATTTGAAGAGCATTAAACAGATTAATATTAGTTAAGTTTATCCACTCTATGTTCCTTTTGCTTCTCTTCCCAATTTCCAGATTCTTTTTGGTAGAAAGATAAGTATGTTATAGGGTTAAAATTTTTTCTCATGGTTTTATGTTGCATTTCACTTAGAGAATATGAATAACCACTTCTCTTAAAATCACAGGAAAAATATTTCTGTATAATTTTTTTGTAATCACTGAGATGATTTCTAAATTCTTTTAAAATATCAATTGCAAATCAAATGTTAAATTAAAAATATCTGATCAATATATTTGTACCTTTAAGTGTTCTTTATGAATCAAATTGATTTTTCCTCATTTGTCTCAAACTAGCCTTCAGTCCTACTGTTTTCTTAAAATACTCTCTTCAATATTTGTTAAGTTTTATATGCTAATAACTATTTTTACAGGAAAAATGTGGAAAATGTAAGAATATCTTCATTTACTTAAAACTAAAAAAATGTTTTAATTTCATCTTCTATTAAAATATATATTAAACCTAGTAAAATTCTCCTTATCGTTTCTTGAAAAACAACAGCAATAGATACAAGATTTCAACTTTTGTTAGAATTAAGGGCAAAATGGGAGGTAATTATTGGAAGTATTTTTGTTTGTTCATTTCTTTATTTTTTAATTTGTTATTACTGTGTCCAAAGTTTGAATAAAAAATGAAAATGATAAAGAGTAGAGATAATAATTCTAACAGAATATACCATCTAAGTATACCAGTGAAGCCTCCTACTTTATTTTAATCTATTTTTTTCATGTTGTTCAGAAATCTTGGGCAAACAGCACAAATATCATTTTAGTTTTTTCCTTATCATATCTATCAGATGGGAAATATTAGTTGAGAAAATTGATTTATTATTCTTCTATACTTTATTTCTTCCAACATAAACTGGTATAGTTTTGATTATAAGAACTCAAAAATTTGTTAATTAATGTGATGTCTATTTTGGACATCAAAATAAGAAATAAACTCACTGAAACAAAAAGTACAGCTTACATGACTTTACTAAATAAACAGAGGAATCTTAAAAAAACTATCTGATTTTGCTTGGGTTACTTCTGCTGATAGGAAAATAGGGACAAACTTGGAAAATGCAAGTGATGTAAAATAGAAAAAAATGGCTTTAAAGAATATGAGATAATATATATTAATTAAAAATTTTAGATATTTTTAACAGATGACTAATCTTTAATATACCATTTATTTATGTTATGCTAGACAATATTACTTCAAATAACTTAACCAAGAATTTATAAATTCTAAGATCAACCTGAGACACTGCAGATGTGCAAGGCAATCCATAGGGTGACTAGGGTAACATACTTACCCTGAAAATTAATCTAATTAAAAAATGGATGTTTCACCAGGTATTGTGGTGCACACCTGTGATCCCAGTGACTTAAAGACTGAGGCAAGAGGATTGCAAATTCAATGGCAGTCTCATCAACTTAGCAAGACCTTGTCTTAAAATGTAGCTCAGTGGTAAAGAACTCCTGGTTTCAATCCCCAGTACAAAACAAAAATAAAAACAAAAACAGGTGTTACATGGAGAATTGGCCAATTTTATAAGCACAACATAACAAAAATGATCTTTAAAATTTATTGGAACCATTTAAGCTCATCCCAGGGAAATGTGGAACTAATCATTATCACCATTGTAGCAGCCAAGATTTACTCTAAGCATTCTAGTTTCCAGGTACTGTGCTGTTAACCATCAACATATACTAGTCTTGTTTGCAAAACATTTTCCATCATGAAGTGGATATATCAGGTCATTAAGCTTTCCTTTCATCAACTCTCTCAATTTCATAATAATTTAGGCTTATCAAGGAAATCTTAGACTATGTTTTGCCCTTAAATATCGGTCTATCTAAAGGAAAACAGTAAAAGTGATAATCTCATGTAATTCAAAATTTCCACTTCATTTATGACACAAATGTCTCATGGAAAATAAAGAAAGTGGCTTTGATGATGAAATGACTTGTCATCTACAAATGTCCATAGGGAATTAACATGTTAATTAGTGTGGTCACTGGAACAATAAATTCTTATATTTAATTAACTAATTGGCACTGTGTCCTACATGTGTTATATTCATATTTTTATGACTCACCCTTTGGTATTGATAGGATGAGCATGTAGGGATTCACACTGCTAAATCATGTGCAAAAGTTTCCATCACTATTGTTTTCATCAACTAATGTAGCTTTCAAAAAGTGGTCAATATATTCCTTCTTAAGAAAAATATAGACTGCAGCGGTAAACACGGACAACTGGGATCATCGTAGAGGAGGAGGCGCAGCACAGCACTTGGACTCTGAGCAACCACTGGGGCTCCGGGCAGCTGCCTGAGGAGGAGCTGTGTGGTGAGCTGTTTGGACTCAGAGCAATCGCTTCTGAACACCGGGGGGTTGCCTGGAGGAAGAGGAGAAGTGCGGCAGGTCGCTTGGTCTAGGAGTGACTGCATCAGAGCTACAGGCATTTGCCAGAGAAGAAGCAGTGTGGTGAACTGTTTAGACTCAGAACAACCACTTCTGAACACTGGGGGTGTCGGGGTGCCCGGGACCCCTGGCCATAGGTGTGGCAAGGCCAAGATGGCGCCTGGCAGGATGCCAGTGTGGTTGAGTGTAGCTAGCTTGTGCGCAAACAACTGATGTCACTTGAGGAAGTTTCAGTGATTGGTTGAGGCCCCCTCATGGACGTTGCATGATCACTGCATGCCTGTATATGCTGCCTGTATCTGTCCATGCTCTCCCCTCGTGCTCTGTATGATGATTGGTCGCTTGGGGGCATATAGTGAGGTGTAGCTTCCCCCAAAAGAAGGAAGAAGAAGCGAGAGAGAAACCACGGCAGACGCGCGCAATAAAGAGCTGAAAAGAACCAGGTGTCGTGTCTCTCTGTGGGCAGGGAGTGCGATAGGTGGTGCCGAAACCTGGGAGCTCTACAGGTAAAGTAAAAGGTAAGTATTTATTTACATATTAAGACCTTGAGTCCGTCAGTGCTATTCATATTAAGACCTTGAGTCCGTCAGTGATATTCATTTCAAGACCTTGAGTCCGGCAGTGCAGGGTAGGGAACCCAGCAAAATTGAGTCTACATAGGTAGATGCAGTGGTACCAGATTGTTTGTGTGGTGTGTGTTATTTTTGTGTTAGTTGTGTGGTTTGTTTTTGTACTTGGATTAGCTCTTAGTGTTGTGGAATTTAACCATGGGAACAGAACTGCCTAAAATTAGAATGCAACAGCCTCTCAGAGAGCTGCTGAAAAATCACAGAACTCCGTTAAAAGTAAAAACAGCTCGAATGTTTCTTGATACCATAGAAAAGGTTTCTCCGTGGTTTTTAGATGAAGGGTTGTTAAATATACCACAGTGGGAGCAGTTAGGAGAAGATCTGCGCACAGCAGAGAAACAAAAGTCGCTTCCTGTGGGAACTTTAGCCATTTGGTCTTTGATTAAATCTTGTTTGCAGCACAAAGAGAAACAAAACCTAAGAGGACCTTTAGAAGAGGGAAGTCAGGTCTTAGAGGAGATTAAAGAGGAACGGTCTTGTTCTCATCACTCAGAAGGGAAGTGTGACTCAGGCGGGGAGGATTCAGAAGAGGAACTTTCAGGGGAGGAACTAAAAAAGGCATTTGGGAAGCTAACAATGCGATCTGAGCGCTCTGAGCGTCCTCTAGCGCCTGTAGCGCCTAGTGCACCACAAATGGAGTCTATAGAAAAGGAACCTTATAGTAGACATCAAGGATGGGCTTCTTTAACATCTACCATTTATCCAGTGTTTGAGGATGCACAGCAACAACGTTATCACCAACCTGTAGATTTCAAGATGGTCAAACAGCTAAAGGAAGCTGTCAGTACTTATGGGCCTCAATCAGCCTTTACGGTGTCTCTGGTGGAAACCATGATGTCTCTAAATCTGTTCCCCTTGGATTGGACTAATTTAGCTAGAGCAACATTATCAGGAGGACAGTACCTCATGTGGAAAACAGCTTGGCAGGAACTTTCAACAGATACTGCAAGGTGTAACGCAGCTGCAGGAAACCCACAAGTAGACAGGGATATGCTAATGGGAACAGGACCCTATGAGGGAGTACAGGCACAGCTTAACTTTCATCCAGCAGTATATGCTCAAATTGCTGTGGCTGCTATCAAGGCCTGGAAAACTTTACAAGAAACAGGGGATTTACAAGGACAGTTGTCAAAAGTGACTCAAGGAAGTAATGAACCCTATGCAGACTTTGTAGATAGGTTGATACAAATGGCTTCAAGAATTTTGAGGGATGCAGAACAGGCCATGCCACTGATTAAACAATTGGCATATGAACAGGCAAACAAATGGTGCAAGGACGCCATAAGGCCATGAAAAAATAAGGATTTGACCACTTACTTAAGAGTCTGTAAGGACATTAATGAGTCCACTGGAAATAGTGCGGCCTTTCTTGCAGCCCTTGATAGACAAACTACCGCACTTGCTGCAGCCTTAGGTCAACGAGGGGGTGGAAGACGAGGAACTCCTGGGGCTTGTTTTACTTGTGGTCAAATGGGTCATTTTAAAGCAAATTGTCCTTCTGGGTCTCCCTGGCATGGGTCAGGGCCTAAAATGTGTCCTCATTGCCGGAAAGGGAATCACTGGCTTAATGAATGTCATTCAGTAAGGGATAAAGAAGGAAATCTTCTATCGGCTAATTCTAAACTTCAAAAAAACGGGGTGAGGGGCCCACCCCGGGGCCCACAACAAATATACGGGGTAATTCAACAAGTACCACAGCAGTGGTATCCACCAACAGAAAAAGGGATGAAACCCAAGAAAGAAGGGCCACCTCAGGGAGCGCAGGACTGGACATCTGTGCCACCTCCAGACTCGTACTAACGCCCGAGATGGGTGTACAGATGTTAGACACAGACTGGGATGGCAATATTCCTACAGACTCAGTAGGATTGCTCCTAGGCAGAAGTTCTTCTACTCTAAGAGGTCTTATAGTCCACCCAGGAGTAATTGATCCAGACTTTCAAGGACAAGTTAGGGCTATGGTTTCTTCACCCAAAGGGATTACAGTCATTTCTCCAGGAGACAGAATAGCACAAATGTTAATTTTGCCTAGCCAGCATTCCTTATGGCCTAGTAAGGAGACAACAAGAGGAGTAAAGGATTCGGGTCTACAGGCGGACCCTGGGCTAATTTTACTATGGACCTCCAAGATAGACCCATTATGCAATTAACAGTAGGGCATAAACCTTTTATAGGATTACTGGACACAGGAGCTGATAAAAGTATAATAAGTGAGGCAGTTTGGCCCAAAGGTTGGCCTATAGTTACAGCTAATCAAAATTTACAAGGGTTGGGAGTGGCTCAATCGCCTAACCAGAGTGCTGCTTCACTGTCTTGGAGGGATAATGAGGGTCATTCAGGGGTTTTCCAACCATATATTTGTAAAATACCTATTTCTTTATGGGGAAGGGATGTCTTAACTCAGATGAATGCTAAGTTGACAACAAACATTAATTCTAAACCTGCAACACGTATGATAAAAAAAAAAGTATACAAAAGGTCTAGGATTAGGGAAGGAACAACAAGGGTCTTCACAGCCCATCCCCCTTCCTCCTCCAAAAAATGATTTCAAAGGGCTGGGTTTTATGTAGGGGCCACTGTTATTACACCTATTCCAATAGTTTGGAAAGATGATAAGCCGCAATGGATTCCACAGTGGCCCTTAACTACAGAAAAATTACAAGCGGCTCATAAATTAGTACAAGAACAAGTACAGGAAGGTTATTTACAACTTTCTAATTCCCCCTGGAATACACCCATCTTTGTCATTAAAAAAAGGTCTGGAAAATGGAGATTATTACATGACTTAAGGGCTATCAATGCACAGATGTTTCCTATGGGTCCTCTACAACGGGGATTGCCATTAATCACAGCCTTACCTAAAAATTGGCCCACCATTATTTTAGACTTAAAGGATTGTTTTTTCTCAATTCCATTACATGCAAAGGATTGTTGGCGATTTGCTTTTACTTTACCTTCTCTCAATCATGCACAGCCTGATCAAAGATTTGAATGGACTGTACTGCCTCAAGGCATGACTAATAGTCCCACTTTATGTCAGATATATGTAGACAGAGCCTTAAAACCTACAAGGGACACTTTTCCAGATTTATTAATTTATCATTATATGGATGATATCCTTATCTGCCATAAAAATAGACGATTACTAGAAAAGGCTTTACAATTCTTAATATCTACTCTACAACAATATGGTTTAAACATCTCTCCAGAAAAGTTACAAATGGGAGAAACTCAAGAATATCTGGGCACTAAACTTACGGCTACTATGGTAAAGCCACTAAAATTAACTATTAGAACTAGTGAACTTAAAACTTTAAATGACTTTCAAAAACTTCTTGGAGATATAAATTGGATTAGGCCATATTTGAAAATTACCACAGGAGAATTAAAACCTTTATTTGATATACTTAAGGGAGATCCTGATCTTTGTTCCCCGAGGATCCTTACTCCAGAAGGACAAAGAGCTCTTACATTGGTGGAACGAAGATTACAGTCAGATCATACAGAAAGATATGATCCATCCCAGCCTCTAATGTTAATCATTATTCCAGAACAACATAGTCCATATGAAATTATATGGCAAGGAGGACCTTTACAAAGTATTAATCTCCCAGCATCGCCTACAAAACAGTTACAGACATTTCCAAAAGCCACAGCTCAGTTGATATATAAGGGGTTAGAAGCCTGTGTTACAATATTTGGAAGCCATCCTAAGGTCATTATTATCCCCTATACTAAACTACAAATACAATGGTTGATTCAGCATAATGATGATTGGGCTGTTTTGTATTGCTCAACCACAGCAACATTTGATAATCATTATCCTAAACATCCATGGATACAATTTTGTAAAAATACTCCAATTATATTTCCAAAAATTACTAGGACGCAGCCCTTACATCATTGCCAAACCATATTCACTGATGGATCCAAGAATGGAGTGGGAGCAGTAATAATTGATGATAAAGTTGAGACCATCATTCTCCCCCCTTCATCTGCCCAAGTAGTAGAACTTGCTGCAGTAGTTTTAGCTTTTAACATTATGATAGAACAGCCTTTCAATCTATTATCTGACAGTCATTATATAGTACAATCAGTGCCTTGTTTGGAGACTGTTCCTTATATCCCTGATGGGTCCGCTGTTGCTCCTTATTTTCGTACTTTACGTGCCTTAATCTTGGACCGCAAGTATCCCTTTTATGTAGGACATATTAGAGCTCATTCTAATCTGCCGGGGCCACTCGCCAAAGCAAATGCCAAAGCTGATAATACTACAAGAACTGTTTTTGCTTTTACAGCATTCAAACAAGCCCAGATGTTTCATTCACAGTTTCATGTCAATTCTACTACCCTTAAAAGAAAATTCAATATTTCTAAAGATGTTGCTAGACAAATTGTTAAAACATGTCAACATTGTGCTCCTCTATTGCCAGTACAGTCTGTTGGAGTAAATCCAAAGGGACTATTACCTAATCATATTTGGCAAATGGATGTTACTCATTTTTCAGAATTTGGAAACCTTAAGTATATTCATGTTTCAGTAGACACCGCTTCAGGGGTGATCATGGCCTCTGCTCACACTGGGGAAAAAGTTAAAGATGTTGTACAACATTGCTTACAAGCATTTGCAGCCTGGGGCGTCCCAAAAATCATTAAAACTGATAATGGGCCGGCTTACACATCCAAAAGTTTCTTACAATTTACACAAACTTTTAATATACAACTCATCACAGGAATTCCTTATAATCCTCAAGGACAAGGTATAGTGGAACGCACTCATTTAACGTTAAAAAATTGTTTAATAAAACAAAAAGGGGGAATAGGTGCTGACTTTAGAGCACCTAAAGATAAACTAAATCTAGTACTTTTTATTTTAAATTTTTTAAATGTGGATAAGAATGGACATACGGCTGCAGAAAGGCATGCTAATCCCACAAGTACTCAAGTGTGGGTAAAATGGAAAGATATTCTCACAGGAACATGGAAAGGCCCAGATCCAGTTCTTCGGTGGGTCCGAGGGTCTGTTTGTGTTTTCCCGCAGGATCAACAAACTCCGGTCTGGATTCCTGAGAGACTGACCAGAACAATACAACATGAGAGTGACAACAATAAGGATACAACTGGACAGCCAGACTCGGAACTTATGGGCTATAGTTAGAGTTTGGCCATATCCTCTGCCTTTAACTAATACCTCCTCTTTATTCCCTCCCATATTTAGCACTAATGCTTCTACGGGATTGCCTATACCAGCTTCTCCTGTTCAACAAGGGTTCTTCTTCACTCCCAATTTTAATGATAATTTTACAAATAATGATGTTCATTTAGGCATGAGACGTGTCAATCCTTCTACAGCTGGCTACTCTTCACTTAGACCTCAGGATATACTAATTTACAACCTTTTTTGCTCCCTTAGGAGTACCAGAAATATTACGTTTCCACCTACGCCAGTTTGTGTTTTTTCCCCCCTTTTATGTTTTTGCTAACAAACAAAAAAGATGTTTCTCTCAATCTCTCTCAATGTTGGAATGCTTCTAGGTTCTCATGATCAGTCTTAATGCGTATTCCTACCTTCCTATCAGTCCCAGTCTTTGTTACAGATACAGAACTGCCAGTGCTATTATCAAGAAACAGAAGAGATCTTGGCATCACAGCAGTTTTGATCACTGCCATTACAGCCTCTGCAGCAACAGCATTGACACATCCATACAGACAGCAACAACAATCACTTGGCCGAAAATACAGCTGCAGCCTTACAGACTAAAGAGACCCTAAACCAACATCTACTCAGCAGACAGTGGATCAACACTTAAAAGCAGGGATTCTTTTAGTAAACCAGCGAGTGGACTTACTTCAAGAACAAATGGACATTTTACAGGAACTGTTAAACGTGGGATGTATTTATCATCTGGCGGGACTGTGCGTTACACCTGTAGCTTACCATAACTTCAGCTATGCAGCAAACTTGTCTAGAATCTTGTCTGTTCAGCTACGTACCAACTGGTCTTACGAATTTGATAATCTTACTGCTATTCTTAGATCTCAAATTGTTAGCCTTAATGCTACTAGAGTTGATGTAGCTCCAATGTCTGAAGTGCTAAGTTGGTTATCCTCCTCTTTCAGCTTTGTAAAGCAATGGGCAGGAATGGGAGCTTTATTTATCCTCATGGTTATTACTGTTATCTTCCTCACGCGCTTTATCATGCGCATGCGCCGAGATCAAGCTAGAGATCGTATCATCTTCCATCAGGCCATGGCTGCCCTAGAGGCCGGCAGTTCCCCACAAGTATGGCTCACGATGCTGGACCGCTAGCCAGACGGGTAAGGAAGGAGGTGACCCCGTACCAACCTAAGACAGGAGCTGTAGCATGCTCTGCAGTTATCCGATGACGGGTAAGGACGGTGGTTGACCACTCCGCCTAAGACAGGCACGGTCCCGAGCCTTTATTTTTATAATATAGAAGGGGGAACTGTCGGGGTGCCCGGGACCCCTGGCCATAGGTGTGGCAAGGCCAAGATGGCGCCTGGCAGGATGCCAGTGTGGTTGAGTGTAGCTAGCTTGTGCGCAAACAACTGATGTCACTTGAGGAAGTTTCAGTGATTGGTTGAGGCCCCCTCATGGACGTTGCATGATCACTGCATGCCTGTATATGCTGCCTGTATCTGTCCACGCTCTCCCCTCGTGCTCTGTATGATGATTGGTCGCTTGGGGGCATATAGTGAGGTGTAGCTTCCCCCAAAAGAAGGAAGAAGAAGCGAGAGAGAAACCACGGCAGACGCGCGCAATAAAGAGCTGAAAAGAACCAGGTGTCGTGTCTCTCTGCGGGCAGGGAGTGCGATACTGGGGGTTTGCCCGGAGGAGGAGCATGGTGGGTCGCTTGGTTTAGGAGTGACTGCATCAGAGCTACAGGCGGTTGCCAGAGGAGGAGGCAAGTGGTGAGTTGTTTGGACTCAAAGCAACCACTCCTGAACAGCACTGGCCTGCCTGGAGGAGGAGCGCAGTGGGTCCCTTGGTATCCAAGCGACCGCTCCTGAACACCCGGGGGCTACCCCAAGGAGGGGGAGGAACACGATGGGCCACTTGGACTCAGAGTGACTGCCTAGGGCTACGGGCAGTTGGTGGGAGGAGGAGATGCGAAGTGAGTTGCTTGGACTCCTAGTGACTGCACTGGAACACCGGGCTGCTGTCCGAAGGAGGAGGTGTGCAGTGGGTCTATGGGTTGCGAGCTATTGTACAAGGCTCCAGGTGGTGGCTCAGAGGAGGGGTCGCATAGCCAGGTGATTAGGTGCAGAGCAGGGTCCCAGAACCTAGGCGGCTTCTTGCTGGAAGAGCCACAGAGAGACATGCCTAGGGATGGAGCCAAGTTTCCAGGACTGTGGGCAGATTCTCTGAGGAGAGGCAGTCTAAGGAGACTCGTCTGCGAAGGGTGAGGCTCCCAGGCCCAGGAGGTAGGTCCAGGCCCATGGGAACATTGCAGAGGAAGACAGCCCATCCCAGGCAGTAGTTGTAGATTGAGGGGAACCTCTAGGAAAGAACTAACCAGCAAAACCTCCCCACCGGGTGAGTCTTCCCCGCCGGGTGCGGTTTTCCCACAAGGACGGTAAAACCAGAGACACAGGCACAAACAGGCCTTGCCTCAGCCCGCAGCCTAGTTCCCCTTTGGATGACCATTGGTCAAGAAGTGGAGGCACCTCTGCCCACTAGCAGGGAATATACCCCACCTGAGGGTCACCAAACCTAGAGAGGAAGCTTCCTTGTGGAGCACCGCATTATCAACTTCCTCCAAGACTGCAGGCTACTGAAGGATAAGAGGGGATATGCTAGCAATCTTCAGGGACATTATAAGTCACTAGAGGAAATCTGCAATATCTTAATGACCCATTGATTCCTGAACAATATGAGAAAACAAGGGAAGAAAATGCCCCAAACAAATATAGATGTTACATCAATAAAATCCAATGACAGCATGGCAGAAGAAATGACAGAAAGGGAGATCAGAATGTCCATAATTAAAATGAGCAGGGAAGCAAATGAGGAGATGAAAGAGCAAATGCAGACATTGAATGATGACATGAAAGAGCAAATGCAGGCATTGAATGATGACATGAAAGAGCAAATGCAGGCATTGAATGATAGCACCAATCAACAGTTAAAAGAGCAAATACAGGAAGCAAAAGATCATTTCAATAAAGAGTTAGAGATATTGAAAAAACACCAAACAGAAATCCTTGAAATGAAGAAACAATAAACCAAATTAAGAACTCCATAGAAAGCATAACCAATAGGATAGAACACCTGGAAGACAGAACCTCAGATATTGAAGACAAAATATTTAACCTTGAAAACAAAGTTGAACAAACAGAGAAGATGGTAAGAAATCATGAACAGAATCTCCAAGAACTATGAGATATCATGAAAAGGCCAAAATTAAGAATTATTGGGATTGAGGAAGGCTTAGAGAAAAAAACCAAAGGAATGAACAATCTTTTCAATGAAATAATTTCAGAAAATTTCCCAAATCTGAAGAATGAAATGGAAAATCAAGTTTAAGAGGCTTATAGGACTCCAAATACACAAAATTACAAGAGACCCACACCAAGGCACATTATAATGAAAATACCTAACATATAAAACAAAGACAGAATTTTAAAGGCGGTGAGAGAAAAGAAACAAATTTCATTCAGGGGGAAACCAATATGGATATCAGCAGATTTTTCAATCCAGACCCTAAAAGTTAGAAGGGCCTGGAACAACATTTACCAAGCTCTGAAAGACAATGGATGCCAACCAAGAATCTTATACCCAGCAAAACTTACCTAAAATTTGATGATGAAATAAAATCATTCCATGATAAACAAAAGCTAAAAGAATTTACAAAAAGAAATCCAGCATTACAGAACATTCTCAGCAAAATATTCCATGAGGAAGAGATAAAAAACAAAGAAGCAAATCAGCAAAGGAAGGAATTATCCAAAAGGAACTGTCAAATAAAGGAGGAACCAAGTTGTGTCAAAAAAATAAATAAATAATTAAAATTTAAAAAATGAATCAAATGACCGGGAATACAAATCATATCTCAATAATAACCCTGAATGTTAATGGCCTGAATTCATCAATCCAAAGACTTAGACTGGTAGATTTGATTAAAAAGAAAGAACCAACAATATGTTGCCTTCAAGAGACTCACCTCATACAAAGAGATACCAATAGACTAAAGGTGAAAGGATGGGGAAAAACATACCATGCACATGGACTCAGCAAAAAAGCTGGAGTATCCATTCTCATTTCAGATAATGTGGACTTCAAGCCAAAGTTAGTCAGAAGGGATGAAGATGGACATTTCATACTGCTTAAGGGAAGCATCAATCAGCAAGATATAACAATCGTAAACATCTATGCCCCAAACAGTGGCTCGTCCATGTATGTCAAACAAATCCTTCTCAATTTTAGAAACCAAATAGACCATAACACAATGATACTAGGTGATTTTAACACGCCTCTCTCAACACTGGACAGATCTTCCAAACAAAAATTGAACGAAGAAACCATAGATCTCAATAACACAATCAATAATTTAGACTTAACAGACATTTATAGAATATACCATCCAACCAAGAGCGAATGCACTTTCTTCTCAGCAGCACATGGATCCTTCTCTAAAATAGACCATATATTATGCCACAAAGCTAATGTTAGCAAATACAAGAAGATAGAGACACTCCCTTGTATTCTATAAGATCATAATGGATTGAAATTAGAAATAAATGAAAGAGTAAAAAACAAAAATTACTCCAACACCTGGAGAGTAAACAACATGCTATTATATGATGAATGGATAACCGAAGATATTAGGAAGGAAATTAAAAAATTCTTAGTGGTAAAGGAGAAGAAAGAAACATCATATCAAAATCTCTGGGACACTATGAAAGCAGTACTTAGAGGAAAATTTATTTCATGGAGCACATTTAATAAAAGAAGTAAAACTCAACAAATAAATGACCTAACACTACAGCTCAAAGCCCTAGAAAAAGAAGAACAGACCAATACCAAAAGTAGTAGAACACAGGAAATAGATAAACTCAGAGAAAGATCAATGAAACTGAAACAAAAGAAACAATACAAAAAATTGAAAAAATAAATATTTGGTACTTTGAAAAAATAAACAAAATTGATAAACCTTGGGGCACTCTAACAAAGAGAAGATGAGAGAAAACCCAAATCACCAAAATTCTGAATGAACAAGGAAATATCACAACAGACACGATTGAAATACAAAACATAATTAGAAGCTATTTTGAAAATCTATACTCCTACAAAATAGAAAATTTCGAAGACATCAACAGGTTTCTAGAAACATATGAATTGTCTTAACTGAACGAGGAGGACATACACAATTTAAATAGACCAATTTCAAGTAATGAAATAGAAGAAGTCATCAAAAGCCTACCAACAAATAAAAGTTCAGGACCTGATGGGTTCTCGGCCAAGTTCTACAAAACCTTTAAAGAAGAGCCTATTCCTGTACTTTTCAAAGTATTCCATGAAATAGAAGAGGAGGAAACCCTCCCAAACTCATTCTGTGAAGCCAATATCACCCTGGTACCTAAACCAGACAGAGACACATGGAGGAAAGAAAATTTTAGACCAATATCCTTAAACATTGATGCAAAAATTCTAAACAAAATTTTAGCAAATCGCATACAAAAATATATTAAAAACATAGTGCACCATGATCAAGTGGGTTTCATCTCAGGGATGCAAGGTTGGTACAACATCAGGAAATTAATAAATGTAATTCACCATATCAACAGACATAAAGTCAAGAATCACATGATTATTTCAATAGATGCAGAAAAAGCATTTGATAAAATACAGCACCTCTTCATGCTCAAAACACGAGAAAAAATAGGGATAGTGAGAACATTCCTTAAAATTGTAAAGGCCATCAACTCTAAGCCCATGGCTAATATCATTCTAAATGGTGAAAAACTGAAAGCATTCCCCCTAAAATCTGGAACAAGGCAAGGATGCCCTCTTTCACCACTCCTATTTAATATCGTCCTTGAAACTCTAGTCAGAGCAATTAGACAGACCAAAGAAATTCAAGGGATACAAATAGGAAAAGAAGAACTCAAACTATCCCTATTTGCTGATGATATGATTGTATACTTAGAGGAAACAGGAAATTCCACCAGAAAACTCTTAGAACTCATATGTGAATTTAGTGAAGTAGCGGGATATAAGATCAATGCTCATAAATCTAATGCATTTTTATACATAAGAGATGAATCTTCAGAAAGAGTATTTAGGAAAACTACCCCATTCACAATAGCCTCGAAAAAAATAAAATACTTGGGAATCATTCTCACAAAAGAGGTGAAAGACCTCTACAATGAGAACTACAGAACACTAATGAAAGAAATTAAAGAACACCTTAGAAGATGGAAAGATCTCCCATTTTCCTGGATAGGCAGAATTAATATTGTCAAAATGGCCATACTACCAAAAGTGCTATACAGATTCAATGCAATTCCATTTAAAATCCCAATGATGTACCTTACAGAAATATAACAACCAATCATGAAATTCATCTGGAAGAATAAGAAACCCAGAATAGCTAAAGCAATCTTTAGCAGGAAGAATGAAGCAGGGGGTATTGCAATACCAGAACTACAACTATACTGCAAAGAAATAGTAACAAAAACGGCATGGTATTGGTACCAAAATAGACAGGTAGATCAATGGTACAGAATAGAGGACACAAACACAAAGCCAAATAAATATAATTTTCTCATACTAGACAAAGGGGCCAAAAATATGGAATGGAGAAAAGATAACCTCTTCAACAAATGGTGCTGGGAAAATTGGAAATCCATATGCAACAGAATGAAACTAAACCCCTATCTGTCACCCTGCACAAAACTCTACTCAAAATGGATTAAGGACCTGGGAATCAGACCAGAGACCCTGAATCTTATAGAAGAAAAAGTAGGTCCAGATCTTCAACATGTCGGCTTAGGACAAGACTTCCTCAACAGGACTCCCATAGCACAAGAAATAAAAGCAAGAATCAACAACTGGGATAGATTCAAACTAAAAAGCTTTCTCTCAGCATGGAAACTATCAGCAATGTGAAGAAAGAGCCTACAGAGTGGGAGAAAATCTTTGCCAATTATACTTCAGATAGAGCACTAATTTCCAGAATCTATAAAGAACTCAAAAAACTCAACACCAGGACTACAAATAACCCAATCAACAAATGGTCTAAGGAAATGAACAGACACTTCACAGAAGAAGACCTACAAGCAATCAACAAACATATGGAAAAATGTTCAACATCTCTAGGAATAAGAGAAATGCAAATCAAAACCACCCTAAGATTCCATCTCACCCCAATTAGAATGGCGCTTATCAAGAATACAAGCAACAACAGGTGTTGGCGAGGATGTGGGGAGAAAGGTACACTCATACATTGCTGGTGGGTTGCAAATTAGTGCAGCCACTCTGGAAAGCAGTATGGAGATTCCTTAGAAAACTTGGAATGGAACCACCATTTGACCCAGCTATCCCACTCCTTGGCCTATACCCAAAGGACTTACAATCAGCATACTACAGAGATACAGCCACATCAAAGTTCATTGCTGCTCAATTCACCATAGCCAGATTGTGGAACCAATCTAGATGCCCTTCAATTGATGAATGGATAAAGAAACTGTGGCATATATATACAATGGAATATTACTCAGCCATAAAGAATGATAAAATTATGGCATTTGCAGGCAAATGGATGAAATTGGAGAATATCATGCTAAGTGAGATAAGCCAATCTCATAAAACCAAAGGAAGAATGATCTTGCTGATAAGTGGATGATGATACGTAATGGGGCGTGGGAGGGGTAGTTTTAGGGTTAGAGTTAGGGTTGGGGGGGGCAAGAATGGGGGAAGGAAGGACTGTATAGAGGGAAAAGAGGGATGGGAGGGGTGGGGGGAAGGGAAAAAATAACAGAATGAATCAACCAACATTACCGTATGTAAATTTATGATTACACAAATGGTATGCCTTTACTTTATGTACAAACAGAGAAACAACATGTATCCCATTTGTTTACAATAAAAAAAAAGAAAAAAAAAAGAAAATAATTATCTTCAATGTAGGATGTCTTTATTCCAGTTTTCAAGATAAGAAATATAGACCCAAGTATTAAGTGTTTTGCCCATTTATAACAGGATTGAATATATATTTTTGAATTCATAAACTTTGCTCCAGTACAGAGCTAAGCCCTTTTTTAAAAAATGTTGAAAAACTTGACATTCTACGTAAACTGCCCTTTATATAAAATCCCATTTATATAAAAAGTTTAACATTCATTCGTGGTTCATAATTTTCACTGTCCCAGATATATAATTTAGTTCTCAACAATCTTATAGACTTTATTAATTCTTATTGACAAAAGGTGAAACTAACGTCTGAAAGGATTAGTTGTTTAAGTCTGTAACAAATCAGTCATAGGAAGTTGAAGCTCCTTTTGCAATAGTACAATTATCTGAAGACCTAAAATAATTTTTTTCTTATTCAGATGATCATATCCACCCAACATCATCAAGTCTTACAAAGCTCCATGAAATTGTACTTTTGTTTTTGATTTTCAATTTCAGTTAAATTAAATATAAAGAAAAGGCATGATGATTTTGTTTGTACTAGATACCCATTAAACAGAGTGTATCAAGTTCCTACTATATAACTGTAGTAACAGTGATTAAAAGAAATTTCTTACCTACATAAAGATTATATTCTAGTGGGAAATTGACATATTTACCAAAATTTTAAATAATGCTTCGAAGAGAAAAAAAACAGATCAAAGGGAGTATCATCTGAAAGTAACAGAACACATACACACAAACACACAAATAAATGCCAAATATGAGATTTACAAAATGATGTCAGACTCTATTAGGATAGTTGAAATGGAATAGTAAAGATATTTTAATAATGTGTGATAGTATCAAATTAGATAACAGCAGCCTAATAAATAATGGCAACTAAAACTGAGTCAACAACATTTTTGGCCACATAATGTCCAAAGTTAACAAAGCATAAAATCATGCTACATGTTTTAGATAACTAAGAACACATGTTGGTCCAAATTAGGTTTAACTTGATTTTTAAAGAATAATCTCTAGCAATTTAGACACACTACTTTGAAGAATAATGTTTTCTGGACTGCTGGATTGCTAACATATGAATTTTATTTTTTATATAATCTGGGATTGCAAAATTAAGCATATATTAAATCATGGTTGTAATGATTTCTTATTTTCAGTCTTTTATGTTTGGTTGCTGTAGTATTCAAATCATTCTGAATAACAAAATCTTCTCAAACCTAACTTTTATGGTATTTTGAAGATACTATCAAAATATTTACATATTTCTAATGAAGTTACATTGAGAAAAGAGTAATCTAACCTATAATAAGAAACTGTTTTAAAAGTTGTCTTTAATCTGAATATCATAATTAAAATATCTTAATAGAATTAAAATCAGTCATATGAAAATAAATATATAAGTAAATAAAACCCATTACTCTGTAAGATCTTCTCTTTTTTTCCACTGAAGTAGGAGGTACATTGGAAACAATGACTTGCATATCCAGCTGATTGACCACAGAGACCTGAAAAAAGAAGAAAAAGAACTCACTTAGTTTTTACTCAAAAATTCAACACAATCTTCAGAAGAGAATAATTTCATGTTGCCATCTACTTTTTATATATAGGGTCCAACTTCTCTACCTATAGTTGCCCGTAGATGCCTTAGCAGGGAATCACAGAGGCATAGAGCTATAGCAATTACTTAGTTAACTTAAGTGAAGTAGCCAAATACAAGACAATGGGGAGAAGTGGAAGTGTAGCAAGTTAGAGTGCACACAACTCCTTTGAAGAGCTCAGCTACCATTTAATTCTACTGAATATTACCACATAGAAAGAAAATTCAGATTTACTGAATCTTCCAGTTATTTAGGAGAAGAAGAAATCTGAACTCTTAGGGAAAATGTTTGCAACCAATTAAAAACACTTCTAACCATTGTTCAAGCCTAATACATCAGGTCTGAAGACTACATATTAAAGGGATCTGTTGGTTTATCACCTATGCACAAGCCATTAACATTGGCAGTTTGACCTCTGTACCCCTAACTCATTATAACTATCTGGACCCAAATGCCTAAAGTTTACTTAAACAAATCAGTCTTGATTATTTATAAAAATCATATAACATCATTAGATAAATTTATTATCACCATTTTTATGTAACTTTATCTTTTCTTATTGATCCTGAGTAAAAAGAAGATGTTTCATAAAAGCCTTTTCAAATTATTTTTGAGCTACGCGAGGTAGTGCATGCCTGTCATCCCAGCAGCTAGGTAGGCTGAGGCAGGAGGATCATGAGTTCTTCTGAAGTGATAAGCAACTCAATGAGACCCTGTCTCTAAATAAAATACAAAATAGGGCTGGGGATGTGGATTAATGGTTGAGTACCCATGAGTTCAATCCCCAGTACCCACCCCTAAATAAATTATTTTTGAGTTTTAGCAGAAAAAACATGGACTATCTCTAGATGTATGTATATGAAACTTGCAAAGTTTTCTCTTTCCTTCCCTCCCCCTCCCTCTCTCTCTCTCTTTCTCTCTTTTTAGTATTAGAGCATGAAAGGTGGGAAAAAAATCTAGTGAAAGAGAAATAGTCGGAAAAAGTAACAATCATAAGGCTTTATTTAAACAATAAATAAAAGCACCAGATTTCATTCTCTGTCTCCAGCACCTCCCATCATCTCCTATAACAGCCCTCTCCCCTTGACTCAGAAGTTCTGGAATCAAGGCCTCAGGGATGAGGAGCTATCCCAGTGTATTGGTGCTGAAATAGTTCCTACTTCCAACTGCTAGTGGGAGGAGTCTCAGAGGTGATAACATAGTAGTTATTGACAGGCAAAGCAATGAAGAACCTAAGCAGTATATTGAAGGGAGGATAGAGAATAAGGGTAATCATTCTTTATTTCTGGTTCCTTCAATACAAGGTTGACATTGCTATCTGTCCTGTTTGATGTGTCTCTCTTTACAGATCTATCCCTGTTTCTGATAAACATGTTTTCCTATCAGCTTTAGGGCCCTGCATAAAATATATAAAGTGCATATTTGGTAATATGCAGTATGGACTGGTTAACTATTCACGTAGCTATTTCTGTTTTCCTCTTGGAAACCTTGTAAAAATAGATTTCCCGGACTCCCGTGTTGGTTAGTAGAGACATATGATCAAGTTGGTGCCAACATAAAGACAGAGGAAGGGAAATATTAATGTTCTTAGACTTCTTTTATCTGTGAAAAATTGTCTCCAAATCTTCATTAGAAGGAATAGAGAAGGGGAGAAATACACAAGGGGAGGAGTTTAAGTCTCCAAATTTCCCTTCGTTGAAGAGCTTTCAAGGACACTAGTCAAACATGTATAATATCATTGTTATGTCATGTGAGAGAAAAAGAAAGTCTGTTGGGTTAAACCACTGAAATTTTGGACTATTTATTATATAGTTACTCTACCAGCTCAAATATCCAAAGTACTATTACCACATTGTTGGTAGAATCTTACTAATTATAGAGCAATAAAAATTAGAATGTTCATTATATGTGGGTGCAAGAAAGCTGTAGCCTTTCTCCGTGTGTGTTCTAATGCTCAGCAACTGATTTATTAAAAAATAGTTATAATGCAATCAATTTATATGTTAGGGACTTTATTTGGAAGCAAAATTTGGCCTTGCAGGTATAAATAACTATCATTGGTTTTTTAAGAACAGTCAATGATTTTGCTGCATTCTAGAGAAATAACTTATTCAAAGAGGTGTTAAGTTTATTGGTGAACTTTTGAACTAAATTCTGAATCAATGATAAAAAGTAAGTAACATTTCAGGTTCTCAGAAATGTGTACAGGTTAAGTTCATAATTTTTCAAAAGTATTCTCAGATTTTGACAAATTCTGACATGATTTTGTACTTTTAGGATATAAGAGGACTATAATGGGTATGGTGGCATACTCCTGTCATTCCAGTGACTCAGGAGGCCTGAAGCAAGAGGATCACAATTCAAGGCCAACCTCAACAACTTAGAGAGACCCTGTCTCAAAAAATAAATAAATAAATAAAGAGGACTTGGGGTCTTAGTGATTAAGCATCCCTGGCTATTTCTAGAACCAAAAATATAATTAAATAAATGAGAAAATAAACATTTCTGTTAAATTAATAAAAATTAGTCTACATTTAACTACAAAAGCATTGTCTCAAGATTACTTCTAAAACTGTTCCTTTCCCATAATAACTTCTATGAAGATATTTTCAGAAATTCCTGAGAATCACTTATACCATAATTTTATTTTTAAAACTTTTTTTCATTTGGCAGTGCTGGGGATTCAACCCAGGACCTTGAAATAAAACAAAAGCCTACACCATAATTGTAAAAATATCCTAAAAAATTCCTTAATTCAGCTCTATATAGGTTGATTACAAAGAAAACTTCTTAAAAAATACATTTATATCATTGTACATTTGCTTTAGCAATAGATTAAAATTACTAGGCATGATCAAAAAGAAAGAAAAGTAATATTTCTGAATCATGATGAAGTTCTGAAACAGAGGTTTCTAATTTATGTATTTTATTTCTAAGTCCTATTACTTCTTCCCTCATAAGTCTTCTATATTTGATTTCCCTTTCTCCATCACATAGACGCTGCCATCTGATACAAATACAACATAACTCACAAACAACTGACATATATGTAACTTTCAATTTTATGGCATCCACATTGAAATATAAAAATTGGCAAAAATTGTTTCAATAATATTTTTATTCCAATATTTTAAAGATTAATGTAATCTCAATATATGTTCAATATAAAACACCTTATTAAGGAGATATTTTACATTTTTTTCACCTTAAGTCTTTGAAAGCCAGTGTGCATTTCATACTTACAGCACATCTGTTGGTGACCAGGTGATTTCCAGTGTTCAGTAGCTACATTTGACTGATAGTATGTTGGACAATCCAGTTACAGATACACTCATCACTTCGTGCTTGAACTGGCCACTGTCCCTATTAAATGATCTCTGCTATACACTCACTTTTCATGAAGTGAAAGTAATAACCATGTATTTCAGATAACCATCCATTTTCTTCTTTGATATTACACCAAAACTCAAGTTATAATTTCTACAAGGTTAGGTTTAATGTGAAATCTAAAGCCATGTTTAGAAACATTTTTAGTAACCTGAAAATTCATTTATCTTTCTTGTAATTTGAATTTATTTTTTACCAATGAATTAGTTTTCAATGTCTTTCTTGATCAGCTAGAAAATATTGGTTCAGATTATTGTCAGATTTTTCAAATGGTACCATACTTCATTACATAATATCAAGAAATATTATTCACTATTATCATTGATCTCATTAGTTAATATTTAAATAATATGAAACTGTCATTTCCCAGTGTTAGATATAAGTTTTCCAATATTCTAATTTGTGCTGAAAAGTCTCAGTGTTTTCATTAGCAATAAATATTAACATTTGCTTTCTCAAAATGACATGCTTACAGCACTCACTTTTGTGTTCATGTCTACCAAATAGGTTTAAATGAACATATTTTGTCTTTGAGTTAAGGAATTCATGGGAATAAACATAGGGAATAAAAATCTATGAAAGGAGCAAGGTATTTTGAATCAGATTTAGTGGTAGAGTCATAGAAATATCCTTATGGGTGCTTCAGTTTTATCTTTATGAAACAGGATGCTACTCTGTTAAGTAACAATGGGAATGCTGAATGTACTGAATAATTAGGAACAGAAAAGTTTTTCTAGGACATTGGGAGTGAATGGTCCAAGAAATACAGAATGAATGCTGGAAAAAAAAATGAAACTAATTATACAATTGTTTCTTTTTTGCAGATAAAATCAGCATGGGAAGAGGTCTGGGGAAAGTAGAGAGATGAAATTAACTGTGGTTTTGCTATATGAGTGTGATATTAGTAATGGTGGCGTGATTGTCAACTTGACTGGATTGAGTGATGCCTAGATAATTGGTAAAGTGTTACTTTTAAGTGCTTGTGTGAGAATGTTTCCAGAGAAGACTGGAGTGCAGGTAGTGAACTGAATGGTTGAGCTCTCACCTGACTGAAGACTGTGCTACACAGTTGGCTGCTGCCCAAGAGGTAACAATGCAACACAAGGAAGCAAAATATTCTCTCTTTCTTTTTGGTTTTTCCTTTCTGAGTGGCCATATTTTCTGCTGCCCTTGGACACAGACTACAGCGCCTTTGACCTCTAGGATCTCTAAGGCCATCAGCCTTAGATCGTTAGCTACATCATCAGGCTTGCCAGTTGTCAGGCTCCTGGCTTCTTAGACTGAACCATGCTACCAATCTTCTCTATTTCTTCCATTTTCAGGTAGATACTGTGAAACTTTTCAGTTTTATGACTGAGCCAATCTAGTAAATTCACTAGTTCTGTTTATCTGGAGAACCATGAATAATATGAAAAGAAAGGAAGTTAAATTTTTATATTAGCACACTTATTATAATTGAAAATGTACCCTAAAGCTTGTAAGCAAGAAAGGAGAACATCAGGGGTTCTCAACAGAAACATGATGGAGAGTAAATATATTATCAGCTAACTGGATTAAAGGTCCTCGTAGTGACAAAAGAGTGATAAATTTAGTTAAACACATTTAGCATTATAGTCAAAAAGTAGGAGGTTTGAAATGGAGATTATGGAGGTAATGGTAAAGATAATGGTTCTGAGTGGTTGAACTAGAATGGAGGGCAAAGTCATCAGAAGGAATTGTGAGTTTAGAACACTGGAAAAATCATCACTGCATATATAATGAATGATATTATAAAAAAATTAAGTTCAGAGAATTGATGAAGATAGTGACATTAACTCAGGAACTCAAGTCATTGAAAATGACGGATAATGACCCAAAAAATGTTTGGGAGATCACAGGGCGTAGTGAGTGACAGATGATGAGAATGAAGACTGGACCCCCAGGAGGGAGGCAGAGCTTAGAAGGGATGATGTTGTACTCAGAGGACACTACTCTTCCAGTGGGCAGTATGAAGGCTGTGACAGACAAAACAAAAAAGAATTCAAACAAAAGCCACCACTTAATAAAGCAGCAGTAAAAATGGTGCCCTCTCAGGGGAGAACTAGATTTGTACTAAACAAGAAGCCTTCTTCTAAGCTTAGAAACCTTCTTTTACCCCACTCCTACTAGAATTTTCCAGTGACTGTCCACTGCATTTAGGGGAAAGTTCCAGCATTTTTTGTGTGGCTTAATTCTTTTATATGGACCACCTATTTCCATCTCTAGCTGTATTTCTTATTCATGTTCCTTCTCTCAGTCTTCTCAGCTAAGTAAATAAATATCTGTGACTTTTTCAAACTTGTCATCTTCTCTTTCTTTTTGGTTTCTGTCACATATTGTGTCTTGTGCATAGAAGCCATTTCTTTTACATCTCTTTTTTTGAACTATAAGTTCACATCATTTTGCTGAGATGGCTTCTCTGATGCTCTTAGTTTGTGTCAGAATATAATAACAACATATATATATATACACATAACATATACATTACATTATTATTTCTTTTAATTTTTCCTCAAATATATTTTGGCATATGTTAAAATTTTCATACATTAATTATGAAGTATAAATTTAAAAAACATAAATCTCACATTGTTTATGTATAAACCATATATATACTCTATTCATATTATATATATTCTATTTAGTTATATTTTGTTTGTATTTATTTTATCTTATTTTGACTGCACTTTGTGTAGTGATCTTACTGTTTAGTCTTTAAGGTTCTCATTGTGCATAACTTAAAAAACAGAAAAAGACATGACATTCTTTTATAATGCTTATAGATCTTAATTTGTTCAAAATTCTATTTTAACCTTAATATTTTGTAAGCCAAAACTTCTTTGCTGAGATTGTCCTTTGTTCATCCTATTATAGCTTTGTTGTTACAAAGGAGAATGTAGCTGGGGGACAGTTGGGGCCTTCATACCCACCAGAATCATGGTGATCTGTCCTTACCATCATCTAAGGTGAAAAATACCTGATCATTGATGACTGCATGTATATGATGGTTAAATTTGTCCAGATAACTAAGGAAGAAAACTGTGAGCAATTAAGATTTATTAAGATAAGAAGAACAATACACAAATTATACTTACTCCATCTTTATGTGAGAAATATTTTCAAGAATAATTTTAATTTTTATTAGATTTATCATAGGAAAGTCAAAATAGGCCATACTTCCAACTCAGTAGCAATTACACAGGACATGTGAATTAGTATTAAATATATTGAATAAAAATTAGTATCAAACTGTTTGGAAATGATCTACCACTGAACTTGTGCACAGCCTAAGAGAAAGTCAGAAGATTAATATTACTGACTATTGGAAAAATAACTTAGACAAGGTTTATCAATACCATTAACGGGAATTTTGATAAAGCAAGTAAATTACAGCTATTAGAACATAAATTGCTACAAAATATTTTATTGTTCTTTTCTTAATTACAAAAGGCTTGATGTTAAAAATGTAAATTGAAAATTAATGATATTTATGTATTAGAAAACTGTTTTAAACTATTCCAGAAAATATTATGAGCTGAAAATACTATCCTCTGGATATTATTGCATGTAATTTCTTTCTTTTTTCTTTCTTTCTTTTTGGTACCAGAGACTGAATCCAGGAGCACTTAACCACTGAGCCACCTTCCCCAGTCCTTTTTTTTAAATAAGTAATCTTTATTCCATGAAGTTTAATGTTTATTTGAAAAAATACATAAGTTGAAATAAAAAATAAAAAAATACATTCATATTTCATTCTCAAGTACAATTACTAATGTTTGCACCTGTTGGACACAGTCCAACTTCTCAAACCTTGGACTCACAGAATACTGTCAACTTCCTTTCCTATCCCACATTATTTGATCATTATTATAGCAATTTCTGAAGACCCAGCTTTGCAGAAATATGGAATCACCTAAAGGAATTGAGCAATCAAGTCAAATTCAGGCCTCTGAATTGCTGAAGCTAGTGGTTTCAACAGAGCCCAGCAGATATCAAGTAGTATAGTGTTTTCTCCAAAAGATTTTAAATATCTCAGGCTGGGGTTTTGGTTCAGTGCCAGAGTACTTGCCTAGCATTTGCAAGGCACTAGGTTTGAGTCTCTGCACCACATATAAATAAATAAGTAAAATAAAATAAAGATTAATTGCCAACTAATATATATTTATGTAAAGGTTTTAAGACTTTTTAAATTTTTTTATTATTGTAAACAAATGGGATACATGTTGTTTCTCTATTTGTACATGGAGTCAAGGCATACCATTTGTGTAATCATACATTTCCATAGGACAATGTTGTTTGATTCATTCTGTTATTTTTTTCCCTTCCCCCCAACCCTTCCTACCCCAATTTTCCCTCTATACAGTCCTTCCTTCCTCCATTCTTACCACACTCCTTATCCCTAACCCTAAACCTAACCCTAACCCTAACGCTAACCCCTCCCACCCCCCATTATATGTCCTCATCCGCTTATCAGCGAGATCATTCATCCTTTAGTTTTTTGAGATTGGCTTATCTCACTTAGCATGATATTCTCCAATTTCATCCATTTGCCTGCAAATGCCATAATTTTATCATTCTTCATGGCAGAGTAATATTCCATTGTATATATATATGCCACAGTTTCTTTATCCATTCATCAATTGAAGGGCATCTATGTTGGTTCCACAATCTGGCTATCGTGAATTGAGCAGCAATGAACTTTGATGTGGCTGTATCTCTGTAGTATGCAGTATGTAGTATGTAGTATGTAGTAAGTCCTTTGGGTATAGGCCAAGGAGTGGGATAGCTGGGTCAAATGGTGGTTCCATTCCAAGCTTTCTGAGGAATCTCCATACTGCTTTCCAGAGTGGCTGCACTAATTTGCAACCCCACCAGCAATATATGAGTGTACCTTTTTCCCCACATCCTCACAACACCTATTGTTGCTTGTGTTCTTGATAATCGCCATTCTAATTGGGGTGAGATGGAATCTTAGGGTAGTTTTGATTTACATTTCTCTTATTACTAGAGATATTGAACATTTTTTCATATATCTGTTGATTGCTTGTACATCTTCTTCTGTGAAGTGTCTGTTCATTTCCTTATCCCATTTGTTGATTGGATTATTTGTCTTTTTGGTGTAGAGTTTTTTGAGTTCTTTATAGATTCTGGAAATTAGTGCTCTATCTGAAGTATGAGTGGCAAAGATATTCTCCCACTCTGTAGGCTCTCTCTTCACATTACTGATAGTTTCCTTTGCTGAGAGAAAGATTTTTAGTTTGAATCTATCCCAGTTGTTGATTCTTGCTTTTATTTCTTGTGCTATGGGAGTCCTGTTAAGGAAGTCTGATCCTAAGCCAACAAGTTGAAGGTTTGGACCTACTTTTTCTTCTATAACATGCAGGGTCTCTGGTCTGATTCCGAGGTCCTTGATCCATTTTGAGTTGAGTTTTGTGCAGGGTGAGAGATAGGGGTTTAATTTCATTCTGTTGCATATGGTTTTCCAGTTTTGTCAGAACCATTTTTTGAAGAGGCTATCTTTTCTCCATTGCATATTTTTGCCCCTTTGTCTAGTATGAGAAAATTGTATTTATTTGAGTTTGTGTCCATGTCCTCTATTCTGTACCATTGATCTACCTGTCTATTTTGGTACCAATACCATGCCGTTTTTGTTACTGTTGCTTTGTAATAGAGTTGAAGATCTGGTATTGTGATACCCCCAGTCCTTTTTATACTTTATTTTGAGACACAGTCTAAGTTGCCTAGGACCTTACTAAATTGCCGAGAATGACTTTCAACTCCTGATCCTCCTGCTTCAGCCTTCCAAGTCAATGTGATTACAGGCATGCCACTTGCCCAGCTGTGTGTAATTTCTTTATCTGAAGTTTTATTTACTTACAAGTACATCTGCTTTTCCACTCAGTCCCTTCCCATAGTTGACAGTTGCAATAACTTGAAACTTGAAGTAGGATCTTCTCATATTATGGAAATGCATAGCAGTCTTGATGAGTCCTGTGTATGTTTCCACGACAAACCCTTTTTGCCCTCTTTAATTGGTGGTATTATGAGTCTGTATGCCATAGCTCTATAATTAACAGTATCTTTATTGGTAGCCTAGGAGAGAAAAAAATAGATTATAAATTGACAGGAAAAAATATTCCTCACTGCAGGGTCTATTTCTCTTGTTACTATTGTTGTAATAATACAATAAAGCTATCCTAAAATTCCTTTTTTTCTGAATATTATTATGTATACTTATGTACATTGTATCCATGGTGTTAAATGGTTATTATGAGAATGAGAATGATTACTGAAATGTGAATACAAAGGATATAGACAGTAAAGAAGGAAATGAGTTAAATTTTTTGACTGATATGCCTGATAATTCAACAAAGGGTGGGTCTGGTTGTTTACCTGAAGATTGTCTTAGTGTAATGGGCATACCACATGAATTTTAAAAATCTAGCATGTAGCCTCAAGAGGTAAACGTAAAAGATTGTACAAAATATTAAAATAACAGTAAGGTAAATCAAAGTTCAGGGTTTTTAACAAATAAATTTGGGAATGCATACAATGATCTCTATGAGTTGATGCTATAAGTACAGAATCAGAAGGTTAAACAACTAATCCAATTTCTTTCTTAATCATTTTGTATCCTGATTGACCAGGTTTTGTTATTAGTGGTAGGTGACTAAAAATCTATGTTTAAGTTTCTTACACTTTAGAATTAAAAAGGATTATGTATTTGCTTAGATTTCTTTTCTATTTCTTTAAAAATACAGCTGTGACCATAACATATAAGTTGGTTCTATGGCTCCTAATTAAGGAAAATTTTTCAGAATGTAATATTCAAAGTTACTTAAAAGCGAAATATTTGAAAAAATTGTGGAGAGGAGAGTTTTAGAAAAATTATAAAAGACTATATATACATTATTCATGATACTAGGTATATGTTATGTATTTTCACTTATAATCATTATTTTTTCCATAGTATAGCTAGTCTTATTTCTATATCTATTAATGCTATTATCATTAAATATCATAGTAAACATTTGTATTGTAATGCTAAGAATTTTACAAAAACATTTAATAATAAGATAATTCTCTCTGAGGAGATTACTGCTTTAATTATGTAAATTTGTGTTGGCCAAATGAACTCTGGATGATAGAAATGTTCTAAATCTACCCCATGTGACAATAGACACTAGCAATGCATTGCTACTATATTCTTTAAATGAGGCTAATGTGGCTAAGTAAATTAAATTTTAATTTGATATAATTTTAATTAAATTTCAATAGCCAAGGAATATATACGTGGTAATGTTGGAATACAAATAATTAAATTAGCGAATAATAGCAAAACTACATTAAGGTATAGCATGACCTTGACTCACTTCCAAATTTTTTGTACACACACACACACACACACACACACATGAATCATTTAAAATATTTTACTTCAGTATCAAATATTTTCTAAGGAGTTAATATTCTCAGCTTTAGAAGAGGGCTCAGACTACCAGCTCATCTCTTTATGGTATACATGGTTTGCATCATAGCAGAGTTGTTTTGGCAGTGGAGTAATGGTTATTAGATTTCCACATCAGTTCACCTTGTCACTTAAATGGAACAAAAAAGAGCATAGAGGAAAAAAGTTACTAGTTTTTCTTTTCATGCCTTGACTCACAAGTATCTTTTTAATTTAACAAACTACAGAATAAAAAACAAAAATCATATTCCCAACTAAAATTAAAGTCCAAATCTAAAACCAGTAGTCAAAGACATTCCTGTACTATGAGCAAATTTATTACTAATGCCAAAGCAGCCAAAAATTTTGTGGTATTTTATCTTTTAACTTCTGATTAACACAGGAATTATACCTGGAACAAACTATTGTTAATGTAAACTTTGAGGTGCAACAACCATAAAATGTGTACAAATTATAAGTGTACAATTCAATAGAGTTTTGCAAAATATGCATCTGTGTGACCAGCATCTGCATCAGGAGATTGAACATCACCAATGTTCAGAATATACTTTGACCATTCTAGGTCTACCCACCTCCCTTGGGGAAACGGCTGTCCTTTCCTTGGGTCATTGATTAGTCATGTGTATTTTCAAAATTTATACTAATGGATCTATAGAATATGTTCTATTTTATGTCTAAATTCTTTCATTAAATTTTATGTGTGAGATTTTGAGCCTTTTTATTTTATAATAAATGCTGCATAACAATGAGATCACATTTAGAAAAGAAAAAATGGTTACCATAAAATCATAGTGATTGCTTGGTACATTAAACTACTTTATACAGTTCCCACTGATTAACTTCCAATTTCAATAAACAAATTCACTTGGTAATATTCCTAATTCATTAAATTATGATAGCTACAAAATAGCCATATTTCATCTTAAAACATAAAAGTGCTTTTTGTAACATGCCTTTTCTGAAACAAAAAATCATTTAATGTAAAAGTTTAGATGTGGAATTAGTCATTTTAGTTCAGAAATATTTAGGATCTTTTAAATAACTTTTCATAGTATATTTGGAGAAATTAGTAAAAAAGAGTCAAAATTTTAAAAATCATGTTTATTAGCCTTCTTAAGTATGAAACTCTATTGACAGATGTATATTGTGCAATAATGACCCCACTTTAACTTCTGTTTCTTTAAATGTGCATGATACTCTTTGGAATATACATGATCTCTATCCTGAAATGATTTTGAGAATAATTGCCAGGATCATTAACATTTTTCAAATTTCTCCCCTCTCTCTCAAGTTTGCATAATTGAATACCTGTAAGGAAAAGAGTGAATCATGAAAATTTCAATGAACACAGTAATTATGAACAATTGAGGGGATGTTCAAGTTTGAGTCAACTCAATTTATGACAAATACATGATTTAGGATCTCAATCTATCTATGAAATCTAATTCTGACTGATAGGAGTGCATACATTATAATTACACAAAATTAACACCAAAATGTTGTTTTCATGAAGTAAATGGCAAGATATACATTAAATATCAATATAAAATACAAAAATATCAATGTAGAATTCAGAGCACAATTTAAAATTTGGGTTAGGATGTACAAAGTCAGTGAGACTTTTAGTGGTATATTCTATCAATTTACTTTCTACTTTAATTGAAGTAGAAATTTTTGTTTACCTTTGTATTGTGTTTTGGAGTGACATGGGCTCCAAAGTCATACATAACTTTGAAACAGTTTCTAGTTTCTTTATCCATAAAATGTGAAGAATAATGCCTAAGAAATAACATTTTAAAATGTGTATATCTTTGAGATATGTATATATATGTATATATAGTATATATGGAGTTATGTCCAAGTACAGTGTTACTAATAATCTAAATTTTGATCATATTAATCAAAAAGTTTAATATTTTTCAAAATATCATGATGTTTTTCCATAAATAAGGAAATTTAGCACTTAACCATTTTAGATTTATTTATTTAGACAGAGAAGCATAAGATTCTAACTTCCTTAACCAAATAATACACTAATAATTTTTAACTTAGAAAGCTTAAGGTCTATACAGTTTTTTCAATCTTTTTTTTTTCTTTTCCAGCTCTCCTTTATTGTTTCCATATCACTTTTGAAACAAACTTGCAAAACCTCTTCCTCAAATGAAATCCAAACACTTATGTACAATATGCACTCTCCTCATCCTTGTTATTGAACAGGAGGTATCAGTATATAGCTCTTGGTTTCTCTCTTCTACTTTCACTTCTTACAGTCTTTAATAACCTCAATGTTCAACAGATAACACATCTAGCAAATCATCTTTAAATCCGAGGTATCACTTCAATTCCATAGTAATTGTAATCTTGTGTCTCATGTTGAAATTGTTTGTAGGGGAATGTGCCATCTCTGGAAGTTTAGACATCAAGCTATAAAGTTGTGACCCCAAATTCTACCATCATGTTCCATTCAGCCTTCTTTATTATCAGTACAATTTCATTCCCAAAAACTCCCTCTTTGCATCCATTGCATGAAAGTTCATGTCCCTTTCTGCTCCATCCGGTAAGTTATAGCTGGTTACACAATTCTCATAACTTTATCCATCAACAAAACCAGGATGTTTCTTCTCTTGCATCAGTCTAATCATCAATGTATTCTTGGTGACTGAAGAGTGCATAAAGTAACTAATCAAGCAGACTACTAGTGTTATTATAAGTCAACCAACTCTGAGGTCAACTGTGTATTCCATCTATTTAGAAAATATTTGCTATATATGTGGTCTCTCTCTCTCTCTGACTCTCTCTCTCTCTCTCTCTCTCTCTCTCTCTCTCTCTCTGTCCCTCAATTAAAATTCACTCTTCCCTTTTTTTGGTACTGAGGGTTGAACCCAGAGGTACTTTACTGAGTCACATCCCAGCCCTTTTTATTATTTTTTTTATTTTAATACAAGACCATGCTGAGTTGATGACTGGCCTTAAACTTGGGATCTTCCTGCCTCAGGAAGTAGTCACTGTGATTACAGGCTTACACCACCACAGTTGGCCCTTTAATGTACATATTCTTTCAGTCTCCTCTGGAGATGAGGAAGTTTTAATTTACATAAAAATTGAGGATATTAAGTGTGAGATTTCTTGAGTTTTTATCACTTCACTAAAAAAAAACCTACATCTGTACTTACTCTCACTGCTTTCTTCAAATCCCAAAGAACTGACACTCCTCTCCCACTGAAGTCACTTAGACCTTGATCTGAGTCACTCCCAGGTCTTCTGATGTGAAGCTCTAGTTATCTTTGTCCTTTTAACCTTTTATTCTGAAGACTACAAAACACATTGTACCTTTCTCATTAAAACAGAATGAAGCTCTTCTTTTACTGTATACACACTTATGATGATATCCCTACAAATTTCATACCTATTTTTACCAGTTCAGTTTCTCAGAAAAATCTCTCTATAATCACTATCTCTAATTCCTTACCCCACAGTCATTCCTTCAATGCTGCCAGCCTCTGCCTCTCCCATCTACTGAAAGCAGTCATTGAATCTGGGTTTGTCTCAGATCAACCAGTCTGGTGCTATTTTACATTATTTGTATAGCATTGCTGCTGCTGCTTCTGTCTGTTAACATTTATTGAAAATTTAATTTGCCAAGTATCATGTAAAAACTGTACATGCATTATATCATTATCTATAGCATCTTTTCCTTTGAGTAGGTTCTGTTGTTACTATATTACAGGTGGAGGCACAGAAAGATTAGTAAATTGCTCATAATCACACAGACAGCTTATAGCTTCATGGGGTAGGTCTCACTGTAAACTGTCATACTTGTCAGACTAAATACCAGGAATAGAATTCCACTGAAAATAGCATCAAATGCTTAATAAACTATTCTAAGAATTCTTCCTAGATTCAATAAAGAGATGATAAGAAAAAAGTAAATATGCAGATCAAAAACTAAGTGCTGTAGATTGAGTGCTCATGTTCCCCAAATTCATATTCCCAATGTGATGATGTTTAGTGATTTAGAGTTTGGTGTTTAGTATACTAGGGCAGAGTTGACATGAATGGTATTAGTGGTCTTATAATCAGGTCCCATGGAGTTCCTTACCCACTTTTACCAGGCAATGATAAAACAGAAAGACAACCCTATGAACCAGGAAGCAAGCCCTCATCAGGCACCGAAACTGTTGACACCTTAATCTTGAACTTCACTGCCTACGAAGCCATGAGAAATTAACTCATCTTATATATAAGCTACTCAGCCTATGATATTCTGTTACAGCAACCAGCAAGGAGAAGTGAATGTAGGAATGCCATAATCTTAATATTGATGGTGGCTTTTACTTACATGGCTATCTTGTGAATTGGATGAACTAGAAGTTGAATGTATCTAGGCTTGAGTAGCTCAGAGAATAGGTGGCAAGGACCATGGTGTACTCTTAGAAATGAATAAGATTCCCTACCCAGAAAACTAAATTCTCAATGTAAGGGAGAAAGAGAAATTCATCTCTTTTCTACTGCTGTTACTACCACAGAACTATTGCAAAGAGAATCATTTGGCTTAAATTTTCACATGGTATACAGTGAGAACAAAATTTCCTTGAGATTTCACTATTTTAGTTTATTACCTTTAATCATATACTATAAATTTATCTAACCAAAGAAGAAACCACAATATTCTGAGTTTGTAAAGTTCAAAGATTCTGCATACTACCTTCTTTAGTCAGTTTTTTCATTGCTGTGACCCAAAGACATGATGATAACTATTTTAGAGGAAGACAAGTTTATTTGGGGCTCATGATTTCAGAGGCCTTGGTCTACAGATGGTCAACTCCATTGCTCTGGGCCAGAGCATGACATAGAACATCATGGTGGAAGAGTGAGGTGGAAGAAAATGGATCAGGACATGGCCACCAGGAAGCAGAGAGAAAGACTGTTCTCACCGAGGACAAATTATATACCTGAAGGTACACCTCCAATAATCTATCTTTTCTAGACATAACCTATCTGCCTTCAGTTACTACCCAGTTAATCCCTACCAGAGGATTAATGCACTGATTAAGTTAAGGTTCTCAAATCCCAATCATTGCAGTTCTAAACTTCCTTGCATTGTCTCACACATGAGCTTTTGTAGGATGCCTCATATCTACACAATAGCACCACCTGAATGAATAAACAAACCTCACTCAAAATTTAAGAAAAGAGATCTATGACTGACAATGACCCAGCCACTGACAGTACAAGTACTATAAAAAAATGTAAATTATGAAGCAACCTAAGTTTATTGTTTCAATAAATAATAAACATCTTTAAAATAAAGAATGGAAATAGTTGAAAGCTAGAAGTATATTTTAACAATTAAAAAGAAGATATTTTGAGTTAAAAATTCAGAAATGGGATTATTAGCAGATTAGGAAGAGCTGACTAAGGAATTAGTGAACTGAATGATAGGGCAAAGAAATTATTCAAAGACCCAAAGATGTGAAAACTCCTTTAATATATTTTAGATATGAAATTGAAGTAAGTAAGTTTGGCAAACATCTGATAAGAATGTCAAAAAGAGAGAGGAGAGAACAGAACAGAATTTTCCAGAACTAGATTAAAGACAGTTATCTGCAGATTTAAGAATGCTAATAACTTTCAGGCAGAGCAAATAAGTCTCACCTAGAAACTATACAACATATAGAAAGTATAAAACAACCTATACCACACCCCAGTCCCAAAGTGAAGTTTTCAGGGGTCTTAGAAGTAGATTGATAGGTTGTCTTTTCAACAGCAAAATTTATGGAAGATGATATGAAATAAATATCTTCAACCTGCAAAGGGAAATTAACTATGAATTTAGAATTCTAGACCTAATGAAAATGACTTTAAAGAACAAGGCTAAAATGAACACTTTTTCACACATTCAGAGTTTGCCATGAAAAGAATTGCATGGAAAGGTCTAAATTGTGTATTTGAAATGAAAGGAATGTGATTCCAGATGGAAGAGTTAAGATTTAGAAAAGAGTGTAAACAAAAGAAGTGGTAAATCTTTGCAAGCATGGCACTATAGCACAATAATTATACTGTTGTGTGTGGTCTAAAAAAAATCATTCAAATGCAATAATAGGTAAATGGGAAAGAAAGTAACTGGATTTAAATGTTCTAACACCCTTAAAGATATTTAGGATGACAAGGACAATTGGTGTTATTAGGCACAATGTATATGTTAAAATATCTAAAGTAGCCCTTATTTACTGGGAATAGAGTATAGAGTCCTGAACCATACAAGGGACACATAGAGTAAGAAAAAAATGCAAGACTATTTTAGTGAGGAGAGAAAAAGAGATCTAGAAAAAAATGATAAAAGAAAATCAAAATAAAATGATAGAGCATAAAATCTATTATGTCTATAATTACAAAAAATGTACTGATCCTCCCCTTGAAAACCAGGCTAAATATACTAGATAGTCTGTGCTCTATAGTAAAATAATATCCCTAAAAGAAGCAAAGTAATTGGATAAAAAAAACAAAATTTATTTATATTTTAATTTAGAATTAATTGATTTTCAGGGAAAATTTTACCTTTCTGACTTTAAGAGAAGAAAAAAAGTTGCCTAAAATGTCATCAGTAAATAAACTTACACATGAATAAAACAAACAGCTATATATTTTAAAAATGTTATAAACCATTATTACTAGAAACATAATTGTTTCATTAAAATTGGAGAAAATTTATAGAGATAGTGTAATAAAGGCATAAATAAATAAACCTCATAAGTGTCTTCCATCATTTTTTAGGTGGGAATAAAGGAGCATTTAACAAGTTTGACTGAATTAGTGCTTAAAAATCATCTCTGACTCATCAGGAAAACCAGATGAATCAAATTTACCTAAGAATCAATGCCACTTTATTTATTTTATCAGTTTCTTTATAATAAAAATTAATACTGGATTCATGGCATACTCATTAATATCTGGGAGAGGTGACCCCAAAATAGTTGATTCACTAACTTCTATAAGTTTCCCTGGGTGAACAAAATCAGGAAACTTATGTCTAGAGTTGTTTAAAAAGAATAAAAGTCAAAAGTGAATATTACAATTATACTTGGTATAATTATATTTTTAAATTAAAGCTTATATACAGGCAACCACTTATGAATTGCTAAGACCTCATCTGGAAATTTTAATGCACACAGGTGTCCAACATTAAGAAGAAATCACCAAATAATTGCCTCTATCATACAGAGGAGTAGGTGAGACCATTCATTTTCTAACAACCTAAGTAACTGTTCTCCTCTGTTGCCTAAATTAATACTACGGATGCAGAAATATTAGTGAAATAATTAGCGATGTCCTAGAACTTCCAAGACCATTAAAGCCCAATAATGTTAACTTTAGCTTCTCAATTAGACCCATTTTAAAAGCACTGAAGATTCACTTTTCTTCAGATAGAGTGAAAGTGTTTTAGAATGTAGGGACAGAAGTGGTCAGACCTCACACTACCACCAACTAATGTCTGTACGTCAAGCTGTGTTTGCAAAGGGCAAAAAGAACAGAGCTCTTTGGCTTCTAAGAACTACTTTAGTTTTACACTAATTTTCTGAAACTACAAAGATACCTTCATTTTAAAACTTTCAAGAATAATATGCCCAGTCTATAATAAAATATGAATAAGGAAATATCAAGTAGATTTATCTATTTATAAGGCTACTCAAGATTTCTGCTAAAACAAAATAAGAGAAGAATTTAAATAAGAAAACTCAGTATTTGATTTTGCATAAGAATGTCAGAAAGGTTATTCCCATCAGATGTTCATAATTCTTAATTTTAGTATATCCATTTACTATTTGTAGAGTTAAGTAAAAGTCTAGTATAATTCTTAGGTATTCTAAAAGGTAAAATACAACTCGGAGTAGAAATAATAATAATAATGTAATAAATTTATGCACAATTTGAATTATAGATCCTTATGGGGCTACTTATTAATAGAGTTTATTAAAATTTAATTTAAACGATGATGCTAAAAATCACAGGACAACATCTGTTTGAAGATTAAAGGCACTAAGCTGAGGAAGAGCAAATTTTTTTTAATATGTGTATATATATATATATATGTATACACACACACACACACACACACACACACACACACTGCAATACTCTATATTATATAAGCATGACAGCCTAAAATAAGTAAGACTTGCATTAAATCCAAGTGGGGTGTGAGGTCTGACCACTTCTGTCCCTACATTTTAAAGTTTTCCTTTTCTTGTACAATATTTTTGGAAACTGAGTATTATTAGCTAATAAATGATGGTTTTGTTGTTTTCCTCATTATGGCTAATATGAGGACTAATCATAAATACTACAAGATATTTTGCAATGTACTCTAAAATCACTTGTTCTAATTTTTCATCCATATCAAAAATGAAATAAATTGTGCTGCATTCAATGAATGTATTAAGAAAAGAAAACACATGTTAAGCCTTCTGTGAGAGAGGAAACTAATTTGAATGTAAAATTTTAATTACAAAATGTCTGTTTTATTGAAAGTTTTGTTGTCCTTCAACTATATAAGAAAGTTGTACCGTTTGCAATAAATCCATAGTTATACATATCTTTCTGCATTCAAAACAAATTAAATGATATCATCATTATTTTCAACTCCCTGGCTTGTTCCATAGTTACCCTAACTTCAGTCAATCCAAATCAAATTCAGTTTCTCCCCCATTTTCAATGTCCTCTTCTGGTTACCATAATTGGTTCTCTTTCTGTGTTTTCGTTACATAGAAAGGGGATCATCCTCTCAGGATTAAACTGAACTAAAAATCTCAGCATTCTTTTTATGTTTAACCCCAGTCCATCAGCAAATATCCAGCATTCTAATGCTATAGTATCTCTCAGTTCTGTTACTTTCTGGCAACTTTACACTGCCCAATTCTAGCTCCTCCTGTGTTTCACTTTTTCTCCTAGCAATAGCTTAAGAAATTGAGTGTTCCAACCTTCCAGAAAATGAATACTAAGACAATCTCATGCCAGTTTACTATTTCAAATTCTTTCCCTACATTTACTGTACACATATTTCCCTAAACCTAAATTTATTATATTTTTTTCTAACAATCTATGTTCTTTTAAGTTTCCAATTCTTTAAATGCAGTTTCTTCTACCTTTAACAAAATATCCCTTGTCTTTTAAGTCAAAAGATATTTGCTCCTGGACATATATGGAGTAAGCACAGACACACAAAGAAATTATATACAGTGTTGAATAAAGCAATAAACCCTCAGCTCAAATAAGAACTTGAAGGTTTTCCTGAAGGCTTACATGTTTCTAGTGGTATATTTTAAGTAATTTTTTTTTTAACTACAGCATTTGACATAACATTTTATCATTATATATCTTTATTATACAGAGTATTTGATTTTTTTCATGTTTTTGACTGTAGTACCATGTCCAGTAAGTGGTTAAATATTATTTGACTTAAATATCTGTAGAAGAAAATCAGTGTTTTAAATATCAATATTGAGAAGTGACAGATGTCACTTCTATGAATTAATAGTCATGCAAATTTGCGTAAATAACTCTCCCGGGTTTATTTCCTCATCTGTAAAATGGGGAAAGTAGCACAAGCAGATGGGTCAGGTGACAGTGTTCATTCAGATGTTATGATACCTGAACAAGTCATCTCAATCAAGATTGGTTATTGTTTTTACTATGGCACTGACATCTCCATGAAGAATTTGTAGCAGTTCATCTGATCTTTTGTTTCCTGTTGCTTTGTATACAATTAAAGGCTCAGATCACTATTTAGCTTGTGCAATTGACTGCAAATTTTTGGACAGTAGGACTATTTTCTTCTTCATTTTTATTTCTCATACATATCACAATCAGGATTTTAAATGAAAGGTAATTAGGAAATGATTATTGAAGGAATAAATCAGCAATAAGAAAATAAATTTATCAATATAGTCTTAATGAATGACATATTATGTACTAATAGCAAAGCAAAAGTACCTGAATAGGAAAATTTTACTGTGCTATTATTGCAATATGATGCTGATCAGGCATCAAATTTCTAGTTTTGAAAAGTTTTATCAAGAAACTACTGTAATATTTAGAAATGTAAATCAAATATATGTTTTGTTTGTTACATATAACAAAGACTTCACAGTTCATAATACACACCTATTTTTAAAATAGATGTCATAGATTTAACCCAAGGGCCCAGAACTCAAATACATTAATATTACTCTAATATATTTAACATTATAATCATTTGACTTAAGGATAAGATTATTTAGCATTTTAAGAACTCAAAATTTATTAAGCAAGGTTGAAATTGTGTTCATTTTTATTATAATTATTCGTAATTTTTTCATTTTACATTTTTTTCCTATAACTAGCTTTCTTGACTGATTAGGAAAAGCTATTCAAAATTTAAAATTTAAATTAAAGTAGACTGTCTGAGCCAGGTGTGGTGACGCACACCTGTAATCCCAACAGTTTGGGAGGCAGAGGCAGGAGGATCTTGAGTTCAAAGCCAGCCTCAGCAAAAGTGAGATGCTAAGCAACTCAGTGAGAGCCTGTCTCTAAATAAAATGCAAAATAGGACTGGGGATGTGACACAATGGCCAAGTGCCCCTGAGTTCAACCCCGGTATCAATACCCACTCCCGCAAAAAAAAGTGGACTGTCTGATATGTTTCAGAAAAAAGATCTTTTAAACATTAACTATTTTTAAAGATTAGTTTTATTTTCATTTTCTATCTTTACATTATATAACAGAGTACATTTTGCATTTGTTGCATATTGCTTCCTTGAATTGAGTGATTTTATTTTAAACACACATATATATATATCAATTTTATTTTAAAGCACAACTAATGTTAGAATATAGGTAAGGATAATTTTATTTATCACAAAATGTTTTGGAATATGAATAGTGAATAAGAAGTCCACTTACCTTCAGCTATAGACTTAAGAGAAAATCAAGGGAAATCGATACTAGGGTATTTGATATTAAATCTGAATGTTAAATATTCTGTAAATTTTCTGACAATATTTAATTTCCTCTCTAATAAGAAATTAACAAGCACAAACAAAAAGTTTTATTACATAAAGAGAAACCCTTTTTATCACTATTATAGGAAAAGGATTTGTCAAGGCAAATAGATGTCTACTTTGGAAAATCAGTGTCGAACTTTAAAAAAAATACTGACTAATGATAACCAAAGAAATGCCTTTACTATAGTTAAAACAACACTAATTGTAATGAAGTCTGCATTTATAGGCTGGAATGGAGTTATTTGTATATCGGACAATAAAATCTCATTTATATAAATTGCATTATTTTAGTATAAACTACACATTTATCAAAAGCAGTGTCTGTCCATAATGTCCTTCATTAGAATTCGTGGCATTTTAGAGCTTTTGCTTTCTGTATACAAATGTGTGTGTGTGTGTGTGTGTGTAAATATACATATATATGCATATTTATTTATTTTTCTTTTATAACATAATGCATTTTATGTCTTTGAAAGCCAACTAATACATTTGCTAAGAAGAAGCAGTTATAATAAACTAAAATCACTGTGAAATTGTATTTTTTTAATGTGAAAACACTACCTGAAATTCTAGAAATTCTTAGCATCATGTAAGATACATTGATAAAAATTTCTTTGCTTAAGCATCAGAAAGTGATTGGGTATGACCAAAATATTTATGCAAATGAATGGAGTAAACTTAGAAAATATCAGTAATATATATTTTTTTAATTTTTATTTTATTTTATTTTTTTTTACCAGGGATTAAACCCAGGAGAGCTTAACCACCGAACCACACTCCTGGTCCTTTTTCATATTCTATTTAGAGACAGGGTTTTGTTAGTTGCATAGGGCCTCACTAAGTTGCTAAGGATGACTTCAAGGATGACTTCGCCTCAGACTCCTCAACAGCTGGGATTATAGGCATGTGCCACTGCTCAGAGTTAGACAACTTACCTTTCGATGTTCATATCTGATAACTCTATTTTGTCAAATTATTGGATATCCATAACTTTTTTAATCATCAGAAAAAAATAAGCACTGAAATATTTATGTTCTTATTCATAACATTTATAAAATGTGGATAATAGGTCACTTTTTTCCTAGATAAAATGCTAAATAGATACTTCTTAAAGATATGCAATACTTTTATGTGAATCATATTCATAAAATATACTGGAAACTAAACAGAAAATATATAAGAGGAAAATTACAGGGATATGATCAAGAGTGAGTTTAAAATAGTGTGATTGCACCCAAGATCATGGGATGCAGGGATTTATCTGAAAACTATTAAATCTAAAGCAACTTACTATAAAGCAGAGTAGTTAATGTTAAAATTAAATATTTGTATCCCCACTTGCTGGCTTGTAAGAAATATGGTTACTTCATGTGAACTACCAATGGAATTTTAACTAAATATTAATATATTTTAGCAAAATTACTTGAATAGTTATGGTTTCCCTCCATTTTCCTTTTTAATTATACCTAAATCATGTACATCTAATTCATCTTGACCTGCATTATTTGTAAAGAAGAAAAATTGTAAAATTTTAAATCACCAACACTATTTTCAATGTATCTAATATGTAGTCTTTTATTATTTCTTGCTAAATTGAGAAATACCATGAAAAGCAATGAGCTAGGGTATATTATACACTATACGACTTTATCAATGTACAGACATTGTTAACATATTGATATTTGGCTTTTTATACATGTTTGTTACATATACATATACATAGCATGCATACATGCATAAGTGTTCTTTTTGTAATTCAGAATCAGACATCTGGAACACTTTGTGACCTACTATTTGGTCACTAACAAACAGTTAAGAATTTCATTTCAATTCTTTTCTGAGTCAACCATCATATAACAGAAAGTATAGTACAAAAATATTATAATCAAGAAAATTGTTTTTAAAAACTCTAAATTTTTGCATATAACATTTTATTTATTTATTTATTTTTTCAGTCTTTTAGTTGTTGTTAAGGACACTTGTGTGGAGGGTTGCTTTTCCAATAGGTCTTATTGATGGAGACCCTCTGATACACAGGTAATCCTGACCCAGCAACGACCTCTGTGAATGGTTTAGCCCCAGGTTCCCTTCAAATACATGTTGCATGAAGTCCAAAAGGGATATATTTTTCAATGGGTATATAAATGCAAACAGTTGTAAAACCAACCCAGAGAATGCCAAAATTACTACAGATTGGAAGATAATTTCTATATTACATTAATAATAAAATGGGTACTTTTTTAAATGTTTCAATGTTTTGATTTGGATCAAAAGTAGCATTGACCCATCATTACCCTATGTACATGTTTGATTACATGAATAGTGTAATCTACACCGTGTACAATCACAGAAATTAAAAGTTGTACATCATTTCTGTATGATGAATAAATATGCAGTCTGTAAAAATAAAAATAATATACATTTTTTAAAAAGTAGCATTAGCCAACCTGTTTTCAAACTAATTGTCTGACCAACCTGCTCTAATCCAAACAGTTCTTTAGTCTAATCTTCAGTGCCTGGCACTGACAACAACTGAGATGACTGAATATAGGTTGAGCATCAATGCTGAAAAGCAGTTAGGGACAGAAGATTCTATTTGAGGAAGATCTGGGAAAAATAAGAAATAATCTGAGAGTATACTCAGTGGCTTCCACTGGTCTAAATGCTTTTAAATAGGATATCTTTTTAACTCTGGTTGATACAATAAAAGCCATTCCTCATGATGTCATTTCTGAACCATGACAGATTCAGTCAGTGACCGCAAACTGCTGGTGAGTAAAACGTATAATTCTGACTCCAGGGCTCATGCATGGTTTGTCAATAAACTAATTGTATTGAAGAGAGTGTGTGTGGTGGGATAAAGATTATTATCAAGTGACTTGTTTCAGAACAGGAAGACATTTGCACTGAATTAATAGATTTCATTAAAATCTGCAATCTAATATTCCTACTACCATATAGATATTATCAGATTCCATGAGGAATTAAAACAAATAGATTCTTCTATACATCTTTTTTTTAAGCTCAAAACAGAACACAAACACTGGCAGAAAATGGAGTTGCTTATAGTCCTATAAGAAATGCTGCTACATTGAATGGCGTTTTAAAAGAAAATTCAATGTTTCACTTGCATTTAGTGCTATCAGTCTCTTATCAATATGAGATGCAGATTTTCACTGTGTTCTTTTTCTTTTCTCATTGGATATACCTCATTTTCATGATTATTATTTATATGCTCAGGGTGTTCCAGAAAAGATAATGTTATACTACAACTCATTAATGCCAGAGAAAGGACTATTCATTTCTATATTTTTAATAGATAATTCACTTCATAATCATGAAAGACTATTTTCTGCTGTTCAGAACTTTCTATTAATACTTTCGCTTTATGGCAGTTTGCACCATATCTACATATGAGGGAAGATTTAAGAGATCTCTATAATCATTCCTAAACTGATGGATTTTTCTAGTCTAGGATTATTTTTACATGAATTTAGCTCCTTCCTCATTTAAAAAAAACAATTTAACTAATTTTAATGTCTTTTCAATTTTTTATTTTAAAGAACTTTAACATCTTTTTCCACATATCAGACATGCATTAATTACTAAAAAATAATCTGACTCAATTTTATTTTATTCTATGGTATGATGTGAACAGAATCAAAAATCTCCAATGTGCCCTTATTTTAAACATTCTTTTAAAAACTGTTCTCTAGGTAAGTTAATAAAAATTCTACCTGAAGATAGAAAGTTTTCCCAGTTATTCTGTTCACTTTTTCAGAATTTCATACCTAATACATATTTTCTAATAAAAGTTTACATCAAAATATTTTCTTTGATATTGATTTACAGCATGTCTTGGGGTCTATGCACTTGGGTAGTATTGAAGTGTTTCAAATACTATAAAACTTATTGACTTTCAAATTTTTCTAGATTACTGGGGTCCTAAAAGACCATGCATGTTTAGAGGAGAAAAAAAAAAAACCCTGGGAATAAAATGATACACTATAAAATATAGAAATATGTTTACCAAAACTAGTGCAATCATCATATAAAATTTCAGTATCTATTTGATGGGAATCCCTAGTTTAGATTTCATTATTATTGTTCATTAGACTGAGTTTTTGTGAATGCACACATTTTTTTGCCCACTTGAAAACATTGTAAAAGACATGCAATTTTGAGCTCTATAGTGACTAATGAACAAACAAATGCAAATTATATTATCCTTATGTATAAAATCTCTCCTCACAACTGATGAATTTCACTACATAAAATAATTAGAACTACTAGGGAAAATCATTATTCCTTACAACTTATTTGGAAATACATTTTCTACAAAACACATTTTAAGAAACTTTTTATAGTATATATTAATAGACAATTCAAATTAAGATATATTTATAGAAGTATGAATGAAAACTGACTGTCAAAGCTCAATTTTCTAATTTTTGCTAAAATTGGTGTTATAAGTCTCCTCTGCTGGGTCAGTACAACACAGAGTTAAATGGAGGTTCAGAAAAATTCTGAGATTTTTAAAAGGGAGAACCAAGTGTCGATATTTCTGACAAATCTGTGTGAAATAATGGAGAATATGGTTCTTGAAACATAAGCTAGGAGAACACACAATCGTCGTTGCACTGTAACATAAAAACTCCTAAGAAAAACTCAAGCTTAACTCAAAAAATAACATCCCTCACCCTTACCCTGGATTGTTACACATTTAATCATCTGAACCATATGCAGACATTGAATAAATTTCTAGTCATACCACTGTGCACTCAGACTTGGAAATAGACAAACCACTGAATGATTTGACTATTCACTGTATAAACTACTTTTGCTTCACATATCATGTTCAGTGACTGTGGAGTCATAAAAGGTTTTCAAACTTTCCACTTTTTAGGAGTTTTCCAGTTATACGAGCTACTCTTCTTCTACTTTTAATTATCCAAACTTTCTTCATTTTTCAGACAAGCAAATACTGGAAAAATTAGTTTTATTTCTATTTGAAGGAAAGAAAACAAAGGCCATTCTGAATTAAACTACTTTCAAACCAACTTGCACAAATCAAATTTCTGTAAAGTGAATGATGATCTTTTGTTTCCCTTCTGTGGACAATAAAATGACTTACTTGTGTAGAGAGCAATGAGGGAGAAATAAAAGAGTATAAGATACATGCAGAATTATTTTATTTTATACTCAATTTTTGTCCACAAAAATAGACATGCTGTCCTCTTGCATTAAAAGCAACATAGCTATAATGTTTTATTTGTTCAGATCATTAAGGAAAAATGCTGTCATGAGAAACCGTTGATAGGTTTTCATGGTTCTCAACTTATACACAGGTAAAATACAGACTTAGAATGCATGGACTATCAAAAGTAATGTAATATTTAAGTCACATAGGAGGAATAAATTAAAGTGATCTGTAGTACAACATAATACTAACAGGAACAATATAATATGTTCTTTAAAAATTAATAAAAGAATACTGTGTAGAAACAGAATAGATTTTAGTGATTAACTGTTTGCATATACCTAACAGTATTCCAAAAGAGAAGTGAGGTACTTCTAAAAATAATAAGATTTAACACTATAGAAATAGAGAAAAAGATGATAGAAAATAAAATAAGAATGTGTAATGAAAACCAAAGAGAAATTTAGTATGCCGCCATTGATATTGCACTCATCTTCTAAAGTTGTAAAGATGTATCAATTATTTTTCTCTGAGATTTCAGTAGATAAACTATGATATGATCTGTGAACATGTCTTATTCAGTTTTTTCAATACTGTGGTTTAAAACCTAATCAAAACAATCATAGAGGAGGAAAAGTTTATTTAGGAGCTCATGGTTTCAGAGATCTCAGTCCATAGTCAGCTGGTCCCATTCCTCAGGGCTCGAGCTTAGACAGAACATCATGGGAGAAGAGTGTGGTGGAGGGAAGCAGCCCACATGATGATCAGAAAGCAGAGAGAGAGAGAGGGACATCCATTTGCCAAATACAAATATATACCCCAAAGTCATATGCCCAATGTCTTACCTCCTCCTGCCATACCCTACCTGCCTTCAATTGCCACTCAGTTAATCCCATCAGGTTAATTCACTGACTAGGTTAAGGCCCTCTTAACCCAATTATTTATCCTCTAAACCTTCTTGCATAGTCTCTCATGTGATATTTTGTGGGATATCTCACATCCAAACCATAATGTTGCCCTGGATCCCAAAAGTTCATGACCACCTCACAATGCAAAATACAGTTAGTTCATTTCCAAGAGTCCCCACAGACTCAACAGTTTGAGGATTGCCCAAAAGTTCAAGTCCAAAGTCTTCTCTGATATAAAAATAAAAAACTATTTACAAGCATCCAATATTATAAAGGTAGCAAATAAACATTTCCATTCACAAAAATAAGGGTCTAGAAAGAAGGGAACTGCTATGGTTTGAATGTAAGGTGTCCCCCAAAAGTTCATGTGTAAGACAATGCAAGAAGGGTTAGAGGAGAAATAATTGGGTTATGAGAGCCTTAATACAATCAGTGAATTAATCACCAAATGCAATTGATTAACTGAAGGCACTTAAAGTGTGGCTGGAGGAGGTGGGTGAGTGGGGGCTTGGGTATATATTTGATTTGGCAAGTGGAGATCTCTCTCTCTCTCTCTCCCTCTCTCCCTCTCTCCCTGCTTTCTGATCGTCATGTGAGCTGCTTCCCTCCACTATACTTTTCTTCACCACTCGAGCCCCAAGGAATGGTGCCAGTCATCTATGGACTGGGACCTCTGAAACCATGAGTCCCTAAATAAACTTTTCCTCCTCTATGATTGTTCTGCTCAGGTCTTTAAGTCACAGTATCGAAAAAGCTGAGTAAACCAGACCATAAAACAAAAATAAGCCAGTTGTTAGTTGTTAAGGTAAAATCATTTTCTTAACATTTGCTTTTTGCCAGTGGAGTTCAATAAATGGAAAACTATTAAAAAAGTATAACGTTCAAAAAATATTAGCAAGTCTATATTCCTAATTTTAATAAGAAGTGAACTATCAGGAAGGTCAAGGGCAATATTATTCTTAGTGCTATAATTTGCTCTAAAATGTTTCATGTAAAGTGTGTTTTGTTAACTTAAAAATCAGTAATTTATCAAAAGGAGTGGATATAAGTAAAAATGAATGAAAAAATACAAATCATAAACAAACATCAGTTGGAAATGTTGGACATGCTATAGAATGTGTGTAGGAGAAACATAACATCTACCTAAATGAAATCTGAATTCTTGTAGGGAAAAAAGGCACACAGATAAATGATAACAAAATAATGTGTTTAACTGCTACACCAGACACAGTAATTCAGTCACAAGGTAATAGTCAAGAAAGCAATGCACCATCAGGTACCTATATACATTCAGTTTGTTTAAAGCACAAACCATAAGCAGTCAGATGCTATGCCAAAATGTGAAGGAATACAAGCATAAGATCTCCTTAGGAAACACCTCTCTCTCTTGAAACAATGGAAGGGGTTTGAATACTTCTTTGCTTCCTCACACTTGACAAAGAGGAATTTTAATAAGCATTGGGTGAGACCTTTACTTCAGGACTGCACTATTTATATGTGTTGTGCATAACTAGGGAGACAATTAGAAATTGTTATAAAACTACCCACCAGCTTACAGTGACATGATCCACAAGTACTGAGAAATACATGGTGATGAAGATTTCCGAATTAAGTGATATAGACTGTTGGACCTCTAAAATGTAACTCTCAAATGTAATGGTTGTCCTAGGGCACTTGGTATTTTAATGATAAATAACATATAAACAAACAAACAATTAGAAGTAACTGAAGACTTTACTGGGTACCTGGTTCTCAAGCAGTGTTAGTGAGAAACATCTGCAGTCCATGTGGTGGAATATAATGCCTCAGAGAGATGTAGGAGCAGATATAGAAAAGAATCCAAGTGATTGGCTGCAGATCCTGGCTTCTCTACTGACCAGCTATACAATTTAGGAATGTTACTTACTGCTCCTGTGATGCAGTGATCTCATCTGTAAGTCGCATGGAAGCTACATGGGGGAACACACACTAACCCTCAGGAAGGTACAGGGAATGTTCTCCATCAGACCCAGGTGAACAGGAACAGAATTGGAGACCAGGAGCCCTCAGAAGTTCACCCCTCTGTCTAGATAGAGTATACTGCCATCTGCATTGCCAGCCTTGAACTTCTCTATACCTTCTGCCACTAAGATTTGTATCCTCTGATCATCAACTTGACTTTTTTCTATCAACAGCATCATTCTGCTAAAATTCGTCACCACCATTTTCTGCTTATTTAGAAAATAAAATAAACAATTTGAGTGTGAGAACTCTGCGTTTGCTTGCTGCCTTTTCAAAATTCTTTCTTTTACTCCATAAATTCTTTAAGTCTGACATCTTTAATAATTCAGAGATGCAATGTTCAAGATCATTTTGGTTTGAGTAAACATGAAATCAACATTGTATCAACATTGTAATTCATTCTTTTCTGACACTGTGTTTTTCATATTTGCAACTTGTAAACAGAGGGATTCTTACTACACTTCTAGAAAATATCTTCATACTTGTGATAATTTTATTAATCTCGATGATACTTAACCTTTCCCAGTATTTGTGTCATAGGCTATTGCTGAGGTTAAAACAGCATGCACTAAATGTAAAAAAAAAATATTTATTTGAAAGATATTTTTATAATCAAATCTGTACTTTTATGTATTATGGTTTAGGTATGAGGTGTCTCTCCAAAGCTCATGTTTAAGACATTGCAAGATTATGAAATGATTGGGTTATGAGAACCTTAACATAATCAGTGCATTAATCCACTTGAATGGATTAACTGGTTGGTAACTCTATGCAAGTAGGTTGTGGTTACAGGAGATGGGTCCCTGGGGGCATGTCTTTGGGATGCACATTTTATTTTAAATATTTTATTTTATCTTAAGTATTATCATTAGTAGTATTATTTTCTGCATAAATTTAGTCAACATTAAAATTTCAAAAAAGTATTGTAGAACAAAATTATTAAACCTTTAAAAATATTATTTCTTCAAGTGGAGATCAGTGATTTTGTATTTTCCACTTGAAATTACATTGTGAGAATCCGAAGTCATCTTGAATTAAATCTAAAAAAGGCATAAAAACATAATAAGAAAACAAACTTTTTAAAGTTCTTTATTATAAAACATAATTTTCTCACTTATTGGTAAAAATAAAAATGAAGTTGTTTCCATAGTCAGCTCATATAAACAATCTGTGTCTTAGTTTGAATAATTAAGCTCATATATTTGCAAACTTCAGGCTTTTGTTTATACAATTTGAGTAAGTACACAATTAATGCAAACCTCATGGATACTGTTCATCTGCAGAACCTGAACCCTTTACTTTCATTTCAGTGCTGTGTCTTAGTATATTTTTTCATACCTTCACTCTGAGCACAGAAGCAAACATTCTTGCATCCTCAGATACCCCTCCAATGTAGAATCTTTTCTGAAACACTGGGGGATGATCATTTTCATCCTGAATCTCAATGTATACTTTAGCTGTATTGCCTGGAAGACAAGAAAGAAAACATTTTTTATTAATGTTTATTCATTAGAAAAACAAATGCATGGGGATAAACACTTATCATACTTAAAAGTTTTTCCTACATGAATACCTAATTCGCCAAATCCAGAGGACACCAGTAATGATACTTTTGGTATAATAATGCAAAATTGCCACTATTTCTTTTGATATAATGTCTTTATTTTAATTGATTAATAAACACTAAAGTACCATGCTCTAAAGTACTGTATACTGTTATTTTTTTGTTTGTTCTTGTACTGGGGATTGAACCCAAGGACACTTACTAAGTCACATATCCAGCATTTTAAAATTTATTTCTTTTAAAATTTTGCAACAGGTTATCCCTAAGTTGGTAAGGGTCTTGCTAACCTGCTGAAGGTGACCTTGAACTTGCCATTCTCCTGCCTCAGACTAGGAGTCGATAGGATTACAGAGGTTACAGAGGTGCAACTGGTACCTGGCCTGCTAATTTTAACAAAAGGACCCAATGGTTCAAGTTCACAAACACTTCATATACATTACCAATTACATTAAAGTGGCAGAAATACATAGGCTCCTTCTGAAATAATAGACATGTCCATAAATCATGTATATTATATATTATTCTTATGAAACTAGCAATGATACTCTCCTACTTTAAAATTACAATGTAATATTTTTATTTTTATTTTAAAAGTTGGAAACTGTTGAGTGAATTGCTTGTTTCTACAAAAGGGGAAATAAATTTTATTATGTATTAGGGATTCTTTGTTTTAGAAGTTAGCATTCACTCAAAAAATATAGCTGAAGAGATAATTATCATGTGATTCATAAACAGTATATTTTGTCATTTAAATCATATAAAGTATACCATAAAGAACACATTTCATCCTCAAATGTTAGAAACATCCCCACATTATTCCTTTAGTGAGAAATTGGAATTGGTCACTAGTTCAAGAGTGATATGTTTCTGATACAAAAACAATGTTCAAACCAGATAAAACGGAAAATAAATGGTTAAGAATTCTGCAAAAGTAGATTAAAATAAGAATTCCAACATGCTGCCTAAGAAAACTTATCCAATGTATTTTAATTATGATCAAATATATGGCAGTTGATCTACAAAGTATTTATTAGAAAAATTTTATTTTAATATTTTATCCTGTAATGAATGCCCTCTCTCAAGTTTTCAGAAATGAATACCAACTAGTAGCACTGCAGTACATAATGGGTATATAGGATGTCTGTGTTGATTGAACAAATTAATGAGGAACCTGTCTTGTCTTATTAACAAAAGGAAAGGAAGTTAGGAAGAAAGGAAGAGGCTTTTTCCCTTTCTTTCTTCCGTTTTTTTTTTTTTTTTTGGACATAAGACAAACCCTACACTTTTACCCATATCTTGTTGATACTATTGCATTACCCTCTGCTTCATTCCTTCTCATAATTCTTGAACTGAAAGAGCTAGAACACAGAGGGAAAATGTGCTAAGTCAATAGGGATGGGGACCAGCAGGGGAATAAGGTTTATGGCTGATTATGCTTCTCTGTTCTTCGGTGCAAGGGTCCTGACTTGCACTTCAGTTAGCTACCATCAATGATAGTTTATCAAAAAAAAAATCCATTTTTATCTTAGCAGTGTACCATTTTTACCACTAGAATCAAAGGAGACAACAGCTCTACATTCAAATATGTAAAGAAAAGGAAGAGCCTTAAACTATATCACTTTTCTGAAAACATTTCTTCTCTGTCATTCAGAAATACATAAAAATTAAATCTGCTGTGTCTTTTTGGAATTATGCATAAGATAGAGTTCTCAGAAAATATACTAATTAATGATGTCATTATTCTTCATTAAATGGGTGAGTCATTTAAATTGGGAAAAATAGCTAGCATAGTGGTGCATACCTGTAATCTCAAAGACATGGGAGGCTGAGTCAGGAGGATCAAGAGTTCAAAGCCAGCCTCAGCAATTTAGCAAGGCCCTAAGTAACGTAGTGAGACTCTGTCTAAAACTAAAATGTAAAAAGGGCTGGGGATGTGGCTCAGTGGTTAAGCATACTGGGTTCAAGCCCTGGTATCAAAAAAAAAAAAAAAAAAAAAGTAAAAATTTACAGAGTAACAATTTGGTCATCAGTTAACTTCATATCTGGTTGATCACCAAATTTTATATATATCTGCCTCATAAACAAGTAAATACGTTCTTAAATAATATTTCTTGTGTCATTATTCTCACAACCCTTTAACTTCCCATATATGCAAGTTTTTTGGTACTTTGTCCATGTGATTATATATCATCTGCTTCCCTTGCCATCTCTTTTCAATGTGTTCTGCATCCTGACCATCACAGTGATTTTAGAAAATACAAATATAATACTTTAAGTCAAGTATTAAAATCAATAGTCACTCATTTGTTCATTCTACCAATTGGTTATTTATGCAAACATTCTATATAGTTTTGAGGTAATACTATGCATTAGCCACTCTAGATATTACTATGTGGAACAAGACATAAATCATATAATATTAAAAACATAAAGAATTCATATAAAAAGTTAGCATGAAACAAAGGCTTTTAATAATCTCACATGGTTATCTGGTTTTATTTAACTCCCCTCTGAACTTTATTACCACTGTCAGATAATGTGAGCAATGTTGGGTATATGACTGTGTATGTACATGCACTTCTTCCTTTTCCCCCTGTGTACAGAACACCACAAACCTTAGACAAATCACACTGTGAGTCATTTTAAGATCCAAGGGAGTCTTGAAGTGTCTCTAGAATTTGTGAGTTAGAAGAAATAAGGGACAGGACAGTTTATGTCAAGAGCCCCCTTCCCCCAACAAAAGAAAAAAAAAAAAAAAAGGAAAGAGAATTTTCTTGTCTTTAGGTAGCTAGTACATACTTGAGTATGCTTTTACATCTAAAACCATGAAGATTAATTTTTGCACGCATTGTTTTATAAAAAAAAAGAAAGAAAGAAAGTGAGTTTGGTTGTTTCCAACTAAATATTCATTCCAAGAGCGATTGAGAATGACCAATGTCTTCCATACCAGTGAAAGTAGACTATATCTCATTATCTGTATCAAAAGGTTGGAATTTCCCTCCCAAGGTACTGAAAGACTTCATGAAGCAAATTTTCCATTCTGTGTTGCAGAATTTAATTAAGTACTATATTTTAGTATACTTCTCATTAACACCATGCATAATTGCATGTATCTTGACCAGTATTTTGGGGAAAAATATTTGTAATTTTGTATACGTAATATCTGGTTATCAATCAAGACAATGGGATCCAAATCTAAAGACTCCAAAAGATAACCTGATCAGTCTCCTAACATTTCACAACCTATAACCATTGGTTATTCACAGAATTCATAAGAATTATAATAACTTTTTAAGTGTTTCCTGTGTTCCCATAAGTTAAGTACTTTGCAAACTTTTATCATGCTTAAAATTTGCACTCTATGATATATGGACATATTTAGCCTAATAGAATGTTAAAAATTCTAAAGTTTACAAAAATTAGGAAAGATAATAGTTGGAGAAATCAGGAGAGGTTCAAGCTTATATGATACTAAAGTCAGGAATGTTAAACAATTAATCGAATAAAATTCTTTTAGCATTTGCTTTTTCTCTATTCTATTAAGGTAGTTTTGAACAAGAACTATTTAATTGCTAAATCATCTGAGTTATAAAATTTTTGCTCATACTGTATTTTAATGATATAGCCTCTTTACTGCTTGTCTATATTTAGTATTTATGGAATATCATCTAGTGGGAATTGCCCATAAACAAAATTGAGCCACTGGACTGGCTCAAGTGTCTAACTTTCTTGTGCATTTTAATAAAACATAAAACTTAAACACAGCAATCTTTGTCTAGGAATCTTGATGATAAGAATATGCTATAAATAAATAACTGGCCATAGCTTACAAAATGAAAAGTGACAGCATTTAAAATAATGATTTTCTTTGAGCTGCTTGTCTGTAATTATTTTTAAGATATTACACAGGGGTCTAATTAGGTACAAGATACCACTAGGGATACAAACATGAACAAGATTGATTAATTGAGCTTATAAAAGTTCCTGGGAATAGGAAAATGAATTAGATTTGTAAGAATTGACTACTAGACTTGTTTTCTAAATAATGATTTAAAAGAATGACAAACTAAATTTATGCTTATCTTTGAATCATAAAACTCTCAGCTTCTGCCTTTGTATTGACATAATTTGTGAACTAAATTCAAATACATGCCTGACAAAAATGTAAATATTAATAAAATCAGAAAATATTAAAAAAAAAACTTTAATTTGTGTCTACCGTGAAGATAAAGTTAGGAAATTCTTTATCTATGCATATTCATTTCCCTGTTTTCTTCCACTTATCAGTCTTTAATTAAAAAGGAAAGAATAATTGTCACTCATTATTGTCACTGAGACCCAACTAACTACCATCCAAAATAGTTTCCTTGGTCCTAAATTTTTTTAAGTATCTGGAATAGTTCATGTTCTAGTCATTTTCTGACATTTTGCTTTTTAAATTTTGGGGGGATTGATTTCAGAGTCTCCTGCATGCCAAGCAGGTGATTTACCACTAAGCTATATCCCCGGTCCCTCTTATTTTTTATTGTATTCTCAAAGAGGGTCTTGCAAAATTCCCAAGCTGAACTCAAACTTTTGATCCTTCTGCCGAGCCTCCAGAGTAGATAATCTTATAGGAGTGTACCACCATGCCTGACTTCCATTCTCTGCCCTTCTTGATCCCCTCCTGTACTATGGCTAACAGGCCATCACTATACAAATTTTACTTTTCTCCACTGAGCTCTTCAATGACTATTCAGTCATTCAGTCTGGAGAGACAAAGCCAGATGGCCTCTGGAAACTTGATAATTTTCCTTTTTTACAGTCTACAGGTAAGTCATTGGATCTGAGTTAACTCAGTGAATCCAAATAGCACTTCACAATAACAAACTGCTGAGCTTCCCTGACTCCCCTGCTTTAAGACCATTCATTTTCTTGACCAAAAAGAATTCCCTGTTACAAGTACAGTAAGTTATTCCCTTATTCTCATTTCCATATTCCTTCTAAATAGGTAGAAATAGTACATTTTGGTGTCCCTGGCTTTGAGTTTATTTTTTGGGGGGTAGGGGTGGTAACCAGGGATTGAACCCAGGAGTACTTAACTACTGAGCCACATTTCTTCATAATACTGAGAAAAAATATAAAACTACAATCATTCATTCCCCATATTAGTATTTTGAATAGTGGCAAAGCCACAAAAACAAACAAATAAAAACAAAGGACACATTGTAACTCTTTAGACTTTCATTTTCTATTTCTAAATATCTTAATTTAGTTTGTAGAAAGACATAAATATTATAGTTATAAACAAGAATCTAAAATGATTATCATTGAGTAGTTTAAAGACTCCAGATTTTAAGAAAATACTTTATGATGTCTTTTATTCATTTACTTCCCAATTCTATTCTTCACTAATTTTTTGTTACTGCTATGGTATATTCACTATTTTCCAGACACCATAATAATTCTCTTCCCCAAAGTTTTCCTTCTAATGTTCTCCCTGAATCCTTTCTTCCTTCTCCCACTTAGCCTAATCAGAATAGATCAACTTATACAAAACCATTTATTATTTCAAGTGTGCATTTCCTATCTCAATCAAGAAGCTTTTTAGTTACCATGGAATCTCTTCTCTTCGTCTCAAATTCTGCATGTCTATGTCTCTCATATATCAGTTGGCCATACACTTTTCCTAGCAGCTACATATTTTTTCTACTCAAGTGTCATAGCCTCTTTGCCAGAATATGAACACCTTACAATGTTCTCATAATGTAGATAGTTGTGATGGCATTGTGCCTATCAGAAGTTGAACATATATTGGTTAATTTAACATTCTTCATGATCTCTATGACATGAAAATAAAGTTTCAGGGGTCATGTGACAGGAAACAAAATCATATTAGATATGTCCCCAATATAAAAGTCATGTTTCTTATATAAATTATCTGATTATACATGATTGGAATTAAGGACACTAGTTTTAATGAAAGAATAATTACAATTAGAAGATGATCCAGAAGGCTTTTACCAATCCATGTAATATAACCTAAGATACTAGCAGGATATCTCATTTTAGGATCAAAAGAGCTGAGTCCCAGTAATTCTTGGTGCTCATATATTTGCCACTTTTTTCTTGGAAATGCCCTAGATTCAGTTATTTGACTTTGTTTTTAGGCTTTTATTATCACTTCATATATTCAACTCATTAAATGCCTTTGTAAATCATACAATTCAGAGTTCACAAGATGAATTATTAAATTATGATTCTATTAATTATTTCAGACGGAAAACCACATATTTTATCCAAAGCTATTCATGACAAGATATGATTAGATATAATATAATCTTTCATACAAATAATAAATGTTGAAAAGGTAAGTTTGAAGGTCTGCAGGTATAGCTCAGTGGTAGAGTATGTGAAGCCATGTTTAATCTCCTTCAGTGTAATGGTTAATTTGAATTGTCAATTTGGTTGGATTAAGAACCTCATTTATATCAAGGCAGGAGGCATAATGGCACTGTATTAGCAAAAAAGAAAGACAATGAGAAAAGTAAGATGTTGAGCACTTGCTGTGGGGACAACAGTGTCTAGTAATAATGGATCGTTGACAATTTTATTGTTTTATTTTGAAAACCCAAATCAACTCACCTTCTTCATTTCCAGAAACAATGGAGTACACAATACTTTGATTGATGGCTGCAGCAGAAATTACACCAACTGTGGTCCCCCTGGTTGCAAGTTCACTTACTGGAGGAGGTCTGCAGGTTTAAAGATAATGATTTATTTTTAAGACTATTTTTTAAAGTCACTTTATGTTCACAGAAAAATTGAGAGGAACATAAGAGATTTCCCATATACCTTATGCTCCCACATGTAACAGCCTCCTCCATTAACAACATCCCATGTTATAGTGCTATATTTGAGATATGGATTGCATATCATAATCTCCTCAAATCTACAGTTTTCTTTAGGTTTTACTTTTTTGTGTTATATATTCTGTGATTTGGACAAATGTTTAATGACCAATATTCACCATTATAGTATCATACAAAGAATTTCTACTGCCCTAAATATTGTCTGCACTTCACCTATTTGTTCACTTCCGAACCAATCCCTAACAAACGCTGATCTTTTTAGTAGGCCCAGTTTTGCCTTTTCTAGAAATGTCATAGAGAAATGGATTTGCAGAGTACGCAGTGTTTACGAATTGATAGTCATACCATATGACCTCTTTTCAGATTAGTAATATGCACCTTACCTTACTCAGCACCTTTTCATCACTGGATACCTCATTTATTTTACAACTGAATAATATTCTATGGGTTAGATGTACTGCAATTTATTTCCATATATGAAGACACCTTTGATAATTCCATATTTTGGCAATTGAGAATAAGGGTGCTATAAACATCAAAGTACAGGGTTTTGTATGACCACAAATTTTCAACTCCTTTGGATAAATACAGAGGAGTATGACTTCTGGATCATATGGTAAGACTTGGTTTAGTTTTAAAGAAACAGACCAAAGTGGCTGTAGAAATTTTTATTTTCATTAATGAAGGAGAGTTGCTATTGCTCCTCATTCTTACCAGCACTTGTTATTGTCAGCGTTCTAGATTTTGGTCATTCTAGAGATGCATAGGAGTATCTATTTATTTGCAATAATAAACAGTTTTGAGTCTAATAACAGAGTGTGTATAATATTTTACACGTGCATAATATGGTGCTTTTGAGGAAAATATCACATTAAAATAACTTCAACCCTAAAAAATTATGTTCAAAATTATGCAAGTACTATTGTTAGAATGCCTTATAATATATATTATTTTTAATTAAAATAAAAAATATTATTCTATTATCTGTGATATTATATACAAAATTCTTTTCAATTTCCAAAGTAACTTCTGAAATGAAACCAAAAATTGGATACATTTGCTAACTCAACTTGTTGAAATAAAATGTTGCTCTTGTGTTCATATTTAAGCAAATGGTCTTCATATAATTTTTCTCATGCTAATCCTGACCTACTATAAATTTCTAAGTATATCAAAGTATTTGATGGATGGCATAACAAAATTCACATTTACTTTTAATTCACTTATTTTGCTCTAACGTTGAAATGTTATTCCCCTAGTATTTTGGTTATCTACCTACTTCAAAAAATGTTTTCATTAATACATTATTTTGTTTTCAAAATATAATTTATTTTTGTAAATTGGTTATCTTAAGTAAGCTATCATAACTATCTTCATAAATTTATGCCATGCAATCTTTCTTTATATTTCACAAGTATTTAATGTCATCCATTCTCAGTAGATTTAAAAAAGGATTAAATATAAGAGCCTAGCAACATTTTTACATCTTTTTTCTATTGCAGTTACTATAACCCATCAGATTTCTGTAAGCTTTACCTCTGGCCTCAATCTTATAAGAAAATGCTATTGCCAATTGTTCTAATATTCTTTTTCTTTCAACATTTTTTTTTCATATCACCCTCATTTCTCTCATGTTGTGCAATTATATTGTGCTTTCACTTAAGCCTTCTCTAATAGATTCTGAACCCCAAATACAGTCTGTAAGACTAATTATATGCAAATCTTTTTAAGCATCTTGTCTAAACTATTTTGTGCTTGTGCATGATTATTTATTTGTTTATTTATTCTCCTGAATATTTATGCCTTCTTTTGATAACAACATCCAAACTGAATAATCATGGATGCTCCAATTTTAGTCTAAGTGGTTTGACTTGGGACAATACAATCTTAATGGTATATAAATAAATACACATCTCTGACACAATTATATTCCATAAGCAGTTCATTCAGACATTGTCATGGTGTTGCTTCTGTGAAATAGGAATGTCTTCGGTAACTCTGAACCATAAATGAAATTAATCAATCACAAAAAGAATAGCACTTATAAAAGTAAGGTTGGTTTTGACAGATGGCTTTGACTATGAAATTGTATGGTATTTTAGATTATAAACAGGCATTAAGAGTATTTTTTTAGTCACATTGTTTTAAAGATTGACCATGTTGATTACAAAATCATGAAACTTGGACAGGATTAAAATTAGAAGGCTATGGAGACAGCATAGGGCAGACCGTCTCTAAGATGACCTGTAACTCTTTCCCCCTCCTAGGTTTCCTAACCTTGTGCATTTCTGTTCTCTTACATGAGTGTCACGCCTTGACTCATTTCTAACAAAAGAACATGGCCTAGTCACTTGAGTGACTATGTTACATAAGACTACAACTTGTGACTTTATTTTTGCTAGTAGACTCCACTGGTTATATCCCTTTCTGGATTTAATGATGTTAACTGCCTAATAGAGTCGTCCACAGGCAAGAAATGAAGGTGATGTCTGATCAATGGTCAGCAAAAAACTAAATCCTCGGTACAATATCCCATAGGGAACCAAAACCTGATAACAAATCCTTGAGCTTGGAAGTGTGTCTTTCTTTGGTTGAACCTCCAATGGGATGCTATCTGTGGCTGAAGTTTTGATTAAAGACTTGTGAAATCATAAAATTGAAGACACAGCTAACTCATGACTGGGTTCCTAACCTGCAGACTAAATGATGCATTTTTTTGTTCTGACCAATTAAATTTTGCAGTAATAATGTCAGGCTGTAACCGATAACTAATATACAAGGTTTGAACAGTAGAGACATAAGTTGCTAATTTCTGACAAATTGAATTGCATACCACTTATTAGAAGTTAGATGTAAGAAAACATTTTAGTCATAGATTGGGATTATTTTGAAAAACTGAATTTCCTCAAGGAAGTAGATATTGCTTGTCTATTTAGTTACTGAGATGAGCTTACTTTTGTAGGTCCCATCATTAATCTCTTTGTCTTTAAAAACTACATAAATATGATGGCTGCAACTAATCTTTTAGCTTTAACATGAAAATTGCCATCTCATTTTTCAAATATTAAAAATAATACTTTGTGTTAATTTTTATTATCTCAACTGCACAATCAGGATGCAAATATGGGGTAAAGGAACTGGCATAATTTAGAAGGAATTTAAATCCAATGCATACCACTAAAAGCATTTAAATTCCTGTTTGTTAGTGAATGTTTAAAACAGATTTACTTCTAGATGAAATATCTTCTCATTAACCTTTGTCTTAATTGTTACAGCACAATTCTTTCTATAAGAATAAAAACATACTATAAAAATGCAATTTTCTCCTGGCTAGAATTAAATGAACCTCTCTGATAATGAACATTAGGTTGAAAATCTCAATTCTTTTCTATTTATTGCCAGGCAAGACCTATTTTATTATTGTTTTATGCCCTGGAAAGTATCACTTACAAAATTGGGCAAATTACATATTCTACTTGGAGTCACATATACTTTGAATACAAAAGGAAGGAGTTGGCATAAATCAGGGGCTATAAGGTTAGATGGACAGAGAAGGTAGAATCAAAACAAATTAAGTAAAATGGGCTAGGTATAAACAATAGGAAGAATGAAATGAAGGAGTGGGACACTGCATAACTACTATGCAATAATTTAATCCAGTGTGATCTTTTCAACTTACAAAGGATATTCAAGCATTTTTATGTGAATTCTATAAACTATTCAATTTTGAAAATTAATGAATATTTACTTTATAAAGCATCAGGAAACAAAATTAGATTTATAGGCCGATAGTTGTCTTTTGATAAATATATTTACTAATACAAAATGTTCTACCATTCTACCATTTTTTGACTGATAGAATGTGATTTATCATTTCTTCTTTTCTTTCCATTGGATAAAATCAAAATATATTACTTAATTTCAGAAGTAATAAATTATTGTCAAATAAGGAGTTTCTCAGATTTTTTAAAAAACAAATTTTTCACTATTAATTCATATAACTAATTCATTCATTTATAACACGTAATGTATCATCAGTCCTCTTCTAATTTAACTTTTTAATACATGATTTAAAAATGAAGAGTCACTGGGGGCCTGAAATTAAAGAATAATATATATATATTTTTATTGTAAACAAATGGGATACATGTTGTTTCTCTTTTTGTACATAGAGTAAAGGCATACCATTTGTGTAATCATAAATTTACATAGGATGATGTTGGTTGATTCATTCTGTTATTTTTCCGCTTCCCCCCACCTCTCCCATCACTATTTTCCCTCTATACAGACCTTCCTTCCCTCATTCTTGCCCCCCTCCTTAACCCTCACTCTAACCCTAAAAACTAACCCCTCCCACGCCCCATTATGTATCATCATCCACTTATCAGCGAGATCATTCTTCCTTTGGTTTTTTGAGATTGGCTTATCTCACTTAGCATGATATTCTCCAATTTCATCCATTTGCCTGCAAATGCCATAATTTTATCATTCTTTATGGCTGAGTAATATTCCATTGTATATATATGCCACAATTTCTTTATCCATTCATCAACTGAAGGGCATCTAGGTTGGTTCCACAATCTGGCTATGGTGAATTGAGCAGCAATGAACATTGATGTGGCTGTATCTCTGTAGTATGCTGATTTTAAGTCCTTTGGGTATAGGCCAAGGAGTGGGATAGCTGGGTCAAATGGTAGTTCCATTCCAAGTTTTCTAAGGAATCTCCATACTGACTTCCAGAGTGGCTGCACTAATTTGCAGCCCCACCAGCAAAGTATGAGTGTACCTTTTTCCCCATATCCTCGCCAACATCTGTTGTTGCTTGTATTCTTGATAATCGCCATTCTGATTGGGGTGAGATGGAATCTTAGGGTGGTTTTGATTTGCATTTCTCTTATTACTAGAGATGTTGAACATTTTTCCATATGTTTGTTGATTGTTTGTAGGTCTTCTTCTGTGAAGTGTCTGTTCATTTCCTTAGACCATTTGTCGATTGGGTTATTTGTAGTCTTGGTGTTGAGTTTTTTGAATTCTTTATAGATTCTGGAGATTAGTGCTCTATATGAAGTATGATTGGCAAAGATTTTCTCCCACTCTGTAGGCTCTTTCTTTGCACTGCTGATAGTTTCCTTTGCTGAGAGAAAGCTTTTTAGTTTGTATCTATCCCAGTTGTTGATTCTTGCTTTTATTTCTTGTGCTATGGGAGTCCTGTTGAGGAAGTCTGGTCCTAAGCCGACATGTTGAAGATCTGGACCTACTTTTTCTTCTATAAGATGTAGGGTCTTTGGTCTGATTCCGAGGTCCTTAATCCATTTTGAGTTTAGTTTCATGCACAGTGAGAGATATGGGTTTAGTTTGTCAAAATGGCCATACTACCAAAAGTGCTATACAGATTCAATGCAATTCCAATTAAAATCCCAACAATGTACCTTACAGAAATAGAACAAGCAATCATGAAATTCATCTGGAAGAATAAGAAACCCAGAATTGCTAAAGCAATCCTTCACAGGAAAAATGAAGCAGGGGGTATTGCAATACCAGAACTTCAACTGTACTACAAAGCAATAGTAACAAAAACGTCATGGTATTGGTACCAAAATAGACAGGTAGATCAATGGTACAGAATAGAGGACACGGACACAAACCCAAATAAATATAATTTTCTCATACTAGACAAAGGGGGCAAAAATATGCAATGGAGAAAAGATAGCCTCTTCAACAAATGGTGCTGGGAAAATTGGAAATCCATATGCAAAAGAATAATATTTTTAAAAGCTAAATTTACTGTTGATAAAATTGACAAAAAGTACATAAAATTAAAGGAGCACTTGAAAGAGGGTTCATATGTATTCCTTGAATTGTGATAAAATTTGGTTTATGGAATTTTTGTCTTGTCTTCTATTTAAATAAGTTCAAATACAACATCAGATAAAATAATAGAACTATGCAGTCAAAGACTCAAGGTATCAACTACATGGTATGCTAAATGAAACCGTCTGTCTTTAACAGATATTGGCCTCCAACCTTAGAAAGACCAATGTAATGGTTTCAGGTCTTCAAGAAGGACCTTCATTATAAGGCCTTTCATAAGGCATGCTCTAAATCAGGTTTGATGTCCATGTGCCCTGGAATATTTCAAAGAGAAGCACTTCTAACTCCTCAAAGGCAACATCGAATTTTATTGGTTATTTGAAACTAAGTTGATAAGTTTTCACAAAAATTCTAAAATCTCCTTAACTAATTCTTAAAGAGAAGCCATCATGCACAACCATAGAAATGAAAATTTTTACCCCATTTGTGTACAATGAATCAAAATGCAGTCTGTAAAAAATAAATAAATAAAACAAACTATGATAGAAACTAATTCTAAATCGTATTACCTTGTTCATGTTACTATTTGCATTGTACTTGACTCCCTAAATTTCTTTGTAAAACAGCCTTGACCACTGAACCACATCCCCAGTCCTATTTTTTTTTTTTTAAATTTTATTTAGAGACAGGGTCTCACTTTGTTGCTTAACACCTGGCTTTTTCTGAGGCTGATTTTGAACTCAAAATCTTCCTGTCTCAGCCTGTCCAACCTATGAGATTACAGGCATGTGTCGGGGTACCGCAGACCCCCAGCCCTTCGGCGTGGCCAAGATGGCGCCTGGCAAGGTGCCAAGGAAGTGCTGAGAACAAAACCAGGTACCTCCAGCAGACTAATACTCTCTGCCAACAAGTGGCGTTATTTGAGGAAGTTAATGTGATTGGTCATGGGTCCTCGTGGACACTGCATGATTGCTATATCCACACTATTGTGCTCCATTACTGTCCATGCTTTCTCCTCGTGATCTATAAGCTGATTGGTTGTTGTATGTAATGTAAGGCGCTTGCAAGAGCCGCCGGCCGCCGGCCAGCCAGAAGTAACTGCTAGCAGAAAATAAAGAACTTGCCCCGATCCGGTTTCGTGTTTCTCTGCGGGCAGGGGAATGCGATAAATGGTGCCGAAACCCGGGAACGAGAAAAAATATAAGGGTAAGTTCACATAAGTTCTCAAATCAAGAAAAATTAGTCTGAGAGTTCAAAAGGTGAGACGTCTCGAGGTTCGCGGAGCTGCGACAATTCATCACAAAAGGATCCCCGTAGGAGGGACGAGTCATAAAAAGAGGATCCCCATAGGAGGGACGAGTCATAACAAAAGGATCCCCGTGGGAGGGACGATTCATCACAAAAGGATCCCCTTAGGAGGGACGAGTGAAGTGGCCAGATACAGATTTATATAGTGGTACCAAACTGTGTATGTGTGTGCGTGCGTGAGAGAGTGTGTGCGTGCGCGCGCTTGTCTTTTTGTTTGTGTGTTTAAACTAGTAAACTACCTCTTAGTGCTGTAAGATTTAATCATAGGAATAGAACTGTCTAAAACTAGGCTAAATTCAGAAATTTCATAAGAACAATAATTTTTCACAGACAAGGGTAAGTTAAGTGGTAAGTAATAAAGTTATAAAATAATAAAGCAATAAAGTAATAAAATAAGTAAGGCTAGAAAGCCCGGTAACAGAGAAAGATTAATAGGCTTTAAGCCCGGTAACAGAGAAAGATTAATAGGCTTTAAGCCTGGTAACAGAGAAAGGTTAATAGGCTGAAAGCCCGGTAAAAGTTCACAGAAGGCAGACTCGTTGCCTGGTAAAATTAGTTAGTTTCAATTTATGAAGGGGTACCAAATTGTGTGTGGTGTGTGTACTTTTCGTGTTGTTTGTGTGGTTCATCTGGGTGATTGGGTCAGCTCTTAGCAGTGTTAGAATTTGACCATGGGAACAAAACTCTCCAAAACTAGGATGCAGCAGCCTCTTAGGGAGTTGCTAAAAAGTCATGAAATGCCACTAAAAGCAAAAAAAAAAAAAAAAAAAAAAAAACAGCTCGAACGTTCCTTGATACCATAGAGAAGGTCTCTCCGTGGTTTTTAAATGAGGGGCTGTTAATTATTCCACAGTGGGAACATAATATAGTAGCCATAGTCCCCACAAGTATTGGGAGATAATTGTTTCATGATTTTCTGCATTCAAACCTAATCTGATTTCTCAACCAGGTAAAAAAAGGGTTAAAAAGTCCTGGGTGATCCTCCCTCCCCCCTGCCTGGCCTTGTCAAAGCCTACAATACAATGTAAATTACAGCAGTCTCAGCGGGAAGGAGGAGGGGTAACCTGAAGAAAAGAAAAAAAAAAGGTGTCCGTTTTAAACTTAACTAACTTATTTTCTAGGATCTTTGTTTGTTTTGTTTTTCTTTAATGCTGAATTTTTGAGCTCATAATTTTGATCCTACATACCTAGGTTAATGATTTTTTTCTTTTTGATCAGTTCTATTTTTTATTCAACTGAAGTTTTTGAACATCTGTTTCATTGCAATGAACATTTACCTATAAAGTTACAAGGCCTTTGATTTTGTGTTATGTGTTATGTTGTGCTGTCTAATGTCATGTTTTGTCAAAACTGAGCGCTCTTAAAATTAAAATTTAAAAATGGATCCAAATACTTTTATTCACATGATTTAAAAAGGTTCAATTTAAATTGGGTAAACTAATAAAAGTAAAATATCTTTAAAAATAACTTGCAAGTCTCCAGGTGGTCAAACTAATGAAATGTTAATGTTAAACAATGTCTAATATCAATTGCTTCTAGGACTTTTCTTCAGCAGGAAAGAGGCAACGGATCCTGTTCAGGACACTTGTCTGATATCTTGGTTTTTATAAAATAAATAAATTGGAGTTAACATGTATGGGATTACTCAAATGTGTTTGTAGAGACGTCTGGTTAATTTACAAAGTTAAAATGCTAATTGTTAAATAACATCAAGTACTTTTAACTTCTTAAATTACATGGGGTATCATACTTAAACATTATTGGTGTTTTCATAGGTTGGTAAATAAAAAGGGTTTAAACTTGGTTTGTGTCATCACTAAACTAAAAACAAGGTTATTAGAAGTTATGTCCTAACAAGTGGAATTCTATATATAAAGGGTCCCAAAAGTTTCACCTGTGTTTCAATTAAGAGTACTATAAACAACAAAATATTTAATCTTATTAAAATAGAGTGATTTATCTAAATTCAAAAATTTCATAAGAGTTGTTTCAGAATGTGAACAAAAAGGGGTCAACAGATAGAAAAGACAAAATAAAAGGTTCTGGGTTTAAAATGTATTTAATAAAAAGGAAAAGAAAATGTTTCTGGGTAAGAAAGTCTGTGTGTAAGTAAAGGGCAAGTTTCAACAAGTCTGTATATAACTAAGTTGGTTGTATGTATGTAAAACAGCTAAAGCTATTTAAGGTTTTTCCTAAGGTAAAATACTAATGTTCTAATATAAGCCAAAGTTTAATCTATATGGTAAAATGACATGGTAACATGGCAAGGATTTCTTAGAAACACTAATTTACTCTTAACTTTGTGTCTCTTAAGTTTTATTCTTTAGAACAATTAGTCTTAAAAATTGGGGTGTATACAATTATGGTTAAACAACTGTTAAAGTATTGTACTGTGTTACAGAGTCTAAATTTTTCTTTAAAAACTAAATTTGGTAAGAAAAAAAGTGTCAAGGTAATTGTGAAATGGTTTCTAGTTGTATATTAAATGTGTTCATATTTTTCAGGTATACAAGTTTTAAAGCAGGAAATTTATCAAGCTGCTATTCTCCAGATAAACTTGTCTGTAATGGTAATTTTAAGCTTATAAAGAGTAAATTTCATTGGGGATTAATTTCTATCATTTAGTGTTCTATTAGAGGACCTGTTATCAATAGGATATATGTAAAATTGGTTATATTTTACATTGAGATAAAAAATTTCAAATGTAAATGTATTTCTAAACATTAGAGCCTGACTTGTTTAAAGGTTAATTTTGTGAAACATGAAAATATTTTGCCACTTTGACACACAAAAGGAAAGTTAAAAGCTCTCTCAGCCTTTCTTTGATTCATGTTTTAGATACAATGTTAAATTGTGTTAATTATAAAGTTTGTATAGACTCAGGAAACAGTATATGTAAACTACTTAATGATATTTAAGGAAGAAGCAAAGATCAACATCAGAATTAGAACACTTAAGATCTATAAAGAGTCACGCCTTACCTGAGATAAGGCTCTGCCTCACACCTTACTGCATGTTAGAGTGACTCCAAAATAAGTCAGACTTCAGCTTATTTAAAGTTATAATCAAAAGATTGGTTTTTGTTGTAAAATTACTATGATCTCAAATAGGAAATATAATGTGGTTCTCAGTCAAAATTCAAGATAGCTATTATACAAGCAGAATATATTTTTACTCTTGCTAATTTCATTTTGTAAAACTGTTACCTGTTAATGTTTTACAAAAGTAGCTGCTTCAAAAACACGCAACCTAGGTAACTTATGATAATAAGCCATCACCTATAGAACAGATAGTGGTAACTTCCAGAACTAATGCAGACTCCAGTTAGATAAAAGGGTAAATAACTGTAAAGTTATAAACATTAAAGTTAAAGCCCAGTACTCTCACTTTATGACTGGTGAAACTGGCTTGCTGGATGATTAAGATCAAACTTAGAGATTGGAATTAAATACAGAAGGCAAGATAGGCCAGTATTTGGATCTTTTGCCCTCAGTCAGCCTGAACCCAGGGAATAAGAGGACTTCTCTAAGGAGTGCTGCAACTCTGGGTCACACAACCTCCTGATCAAGGAGATTGTTGAGACTAGAGGATGAAGAATCGCTCAGTGCATCTGCTGCAGAGGAGGGTCATGAAAAAAGGGAGACATCCCTTAATGCTTCCTAAGGAAGTCACCTCATCAAGGAGACCCTGCCTAACCAATGGTACTGGAGGAGCTAAGAAACTGCTCTTCAGTTCTCTACAAGTGGCCCCATTGATTACCAAATTTACCTGCCTATAGGGGATGTAGGGTGCGCTCACTTCTCGGGACTTTCGAAATATCAGCTTTCTCCCTGCCGGGAGAAGTCTGTATTATTCCCTTTAAACAATCCAAACTATGGTCCTTACTCAACAGTACCAAATGATTAAGCAAACTGATAACCGAGGCAGGATGGACAAATGGATATAAGATTCTATCCATGATAAACAAAAAGGGGGAATAGAGGAGACCTTCAGGTCCCCTAAAGATAAACTTTCTCTTTGTCTCTTTGTTTGGGGTTTTTTAACTCTGGGTAATAAGGGTAACCCGGTGCTTTACTGGAGCTGCGGCTCAGTTTGTGTGTTTCCACGGAATAAACTAACTTACAACCTCTTTTTAGTCTCTTAGGAGGAACAGTTCAACTATGTAACAAAACAACTGCTTCTCTCAATTGTACTTCAGATTTGTGCTATCTCTCAATGTTAAAATGCTTCTAGGTTCCTGCTGGCAGACTTAATGTGTGTTCCTACCTTCCTACCAGTCCCAGTCTCTGTTACAGATGATGAATTGCCAGTATTGCTTTCCAGAAATAAGAGGGACTTTGGAATCACCACGGCAGTCATTACCGCCGTAGTTGCATCAGCGGCAGCAGCCACTGCAGCAGCTGTAGCCTTAACTGCGTCAGTACAGTCTGCAGCTACACTCAATAATGTGGTTCAACAGACTGCTACTGCTTTATCCACTCAGCAAGCAGTGGATCAACACCTAAAAGCAGGGATTCTTCTTGTAAACCAGCGAGTGGACTTACTTCAAGAACAGATGGACCTTTTACAAGAACTGTTAAGTGTGGGGTGTATTTATCATCTGCCGGGACTGTGCATTACACCTGTAGCTTATCATAATCTTAGTTATGCAGCAAATTTGTCTAAAATCATATCTACTCAGCTACGTGCCAATTGGTCTTATAAATTTGATAATCTTACTGCCATTCTTAGATCACAAATTGTTAGCCTCAATTCTACTAGAGTTAATATAGCCCCTATATCTGAAATGCAAAATTGGTTATCCTCTTCCTTCAGTTTTGTAAAGCAATGGGCAGGAATGGGAGCATTGTGTGTGTTAATGATTATTGCAATTATCTTCCTCACACGCTTTATCATGCGTATACGCCAAGTTCATGCCAGAGATCGCATCATTTTCCATCAAGCCATGATGGCCTTAGAGGCTGGCAGCTCTCCTCAAGTCTGGCTGAGCATGCTGGATCGGTAGTCAATGACGGGTAAGGAAGGAGGTAACCACGTACCGGCAGTTATCCGATGACGGGTAAGGACGATGGTTGACCACTCCGCCTAAGACAGGCACGATCCCGAGCCAGCATTCTTTTAATAAATAAAAAAGGGGGAGCTGTCGGGGTACCGCAGACCCCCAGCCCTTCGGCGTGGCCAAGATGGCGCCTGGCAAGGTGCCAAGGAAGTGCTGAGAACAAAACCAGGTACCTCCAGCAGACTAATACTCTCTGCCAACAAGTGGCGTTATTTGAGGAAGTTAATGTGATTGGTCATGGGTCCTCGTGGACACTGCATGATTGCTATATCCACACTATTGTGCTCCATTACTGTCCATGCTTTCTCCTCGTGATCTATAAGCTGATTGGTTGTTGTATGTAATGTAAGGCGCTTGCAAGAGCCGCCGGCCGCCGGCCAGCCAGAAGTAACTGCTAGCAGAAAATAAAGAACTTGCCCCGATCCGGTTTCGTGTTTCTCTGTGGGCAGGGGAACGCGATAGGCATGTGCCACTGCGCCTGGCTAAAACAGCCATACATATTTTAAATTGATAGACATTATCTTTTGTTTTTATGTTATTGAGAGAGAAATATTAGATAATAATACTTTAATAATGCCTAGCATTTCAGACTTTAGAGATCCTTCCAGAAAATTTGATAGCTTCTAAATTAATTTTTATTTCCTTCTTATCATTTATATTTTAATTGACAATCAAAATCATGTGTGTTTATGTTGTAGAGCATTTGGAATATATATATATATATGTATATATATACACATTGTGAAATGGCAAAATTAAGTTAGTTAATATATGCATCATTTCACACATTTATTTGTGGTGAGAATACTTAAAATCTACTATCCGCAATTTTTAAGCATATAGTGCCTTATAAACTACAAGTCATCATATTGTACAATGGATCTCTTAACCTTATTTCTCCTAAGTGAAATTTTGTATCCTTTGACTAAAATCACCCAATCTTCCCTTGCCATCCAGTTCCTGGTAACAACCATTCCATTTTGCTTATCTAAGTTCAACATTTTTAGATTCCACATATAAATGAGACTGCAGTATTTCTTTCCATGCCCAGCATAGTTCACCTAACATAATGTATTCCAAGTTTATCTTTGTTGAAAATGGCAGGATTTCTTTATATTTTGATTTTTATAATTTGATTTCTCCATCCATTGATGGGCACTTAAGTTTGATTCATTTCTTGGTTACTGTGAATTATGCTCCAATGAACAAGGGTGTGAAGATATCCCCTCAACTAACAGTCCAATTAAACAATGGACAAAGGACTTGAATAGAGGTGCTAAGAAAAAAAGATATAAATGGTATGTGATAAATGTCATAGAGTAAATGAATAAAAAAATGATTACTAACACTAACTGCCTGAGAGATGCAAATTAAAACCACAATGAAATACTACCTCCCACCTATTAGAAAAACTATCAACAAGCACATTTCATATAACTTGTTGCTCATGGGTGTGTTCTATCTCATAAGGGTCATGCAGCCCAGGGTGCAGTGGGTAAAAATCTTGGGACAACTAGGGTGGCATGTCCTCCAGGCAATGGAAGTCCTAACTTGGGATTGGTTATTATTGAACCTGCCATAGACTAACGTAAAAATCTCCTATTTTTCAGACTTCTCCTTCTCTTTTCCTGAACCCTTGGCAATCACTGTTCACTGTCACTATATTCTTGCATTTTCCAAAACACTGCACAGTTAGAATCATCCTATTCAGTCTCTTCAGGCTGACTTCTTTCCTTAACAATGTGTACATAAATTTCCTCCATGTTTTTATGACATGATGTCTCATTCTGTTGCATTGTTGAATAATATCACACTGTATGTAATTACAAACAGTAGGATTGTAGTAAGAAGAAAATTGGTCAAAATAAATAAAAACCTCTTGTATTAAAGTAAGTCCTTGTCAATAAATGTATGAACCAGAAAAATTAACTGCTTTATAATTTATATGCAAAAAAACTTCAATTTTCTTTTGAAGATATAAATCACTCATACTTAACATTTAAAATTATTTTTTGAAATATAGATTAAAAAATCTCTTTAACTAAATACACTTAACCATATCTGACTCATCTAATAACTATATAAAATAACACAATTTACATAGTTCAAATGTTAGATGCAGATTTACAGTATAAACATAGATGAAACAATTATTGTACAATTTAGAATCTACTTTTATTATGGTGCTCAAGGAGAAAAATAACTCTCATTCATGTTGCATAAAGCTCCTAATTATTTTAAATGCCATGCAGTTTAGGATTTAAAAGTGTTTGTAAATAGATACTATAAAATTTCACTGGGATTCAATCTGGCTCTATTGCTTTCTTTCTAGAGAAGAAACAAATCTAATTTATTTTGACATGTTTGAATTCAATATATTTGCAAATCAGTACCAATTAAGAAACTGTTTTTATATCTACTGTGAGGGAATTTAATGAAAATGAGAAAAAAAAAAGCACCCACTGGAACTCTTATTATTTGTAACCTTGGAGTAATTGCATTGGGGTGTTCTAATTCAATATATTTAACAAGGAAAACAGTTTTAAAAAGTCATAAATTCGGAGGCTAAGATTAGCTTTACCAGAATTCCTACAATGAATTGTGGATTAGAAAATTAATAAAAGACCAAGTGTTTACACACTGTTTTTTTGCATTTTTCCCCAAAGCATGCTCACTATTAAGAGTTTTACTTCTGTTCAGATCCATAAAGCATCCTCTTTTTGAAGACGTAACATCAGAAGTCTAAATAATTTCTTAAACCATTTTAAAAGTAAAACTCTTTATCTGGGGTGCCTGTATCTGTTTCACTTTTTTATTGTTCTCATTTCTTGAGTTATTTGAATTCATCATGGTCAGAGTTTCTCAAACTTTTAATCTGTCAGAATGTGCTGGAGAAATTTCTTGAAATTTTCAAAATGCCATGCTAAAAAAAAAAAAAATCTGATTTTAGAGGCCCATGAGATCAGGCTCAGGAATATGATTTGCACAAGGTTCCGAGATAGTAAAGAGACGACGGGTTCGAAAATTACACTGTTGAGGAAAATGGGCTTCTCTTTCTCTGTTGCCTTTTTCCTTCTTATTTCCTCCCTTACCTCCATGTCTCTATTCGGCTTGCTTTAGTCCTTAAGCTTACAGACATGGATGATCTTCCAAAAACTAGCACTAAGCAGATTCTGCTGCTTCTGAGTCTCACAGATTGCAGTTCTGCCACTTAATACCTTTGTGACCTAATTGCTTATCTTCTCTAATTTTACTTCACCTGTAAAATAGAGACAATACTTATTTGAGAAATTTTCTGATTGTACTAAAGGACATTATAGGTACAAATAGAAAACGTTTCCTTATTCTGAACACAAATTATGGCTATTAGTGTCATTGTTTTTAAATTGAGTCTGGAAGTGTAGTTTAAATTAAATTATAAGTATGTTTTTCTTGTAAACAATAGGAACATACAAAAAATAAAAGGACTATTTTAATGAGCTAATATTGTAAAATATGTCTTATGCACTGTGATTTTCCCTTTATAGATCTCAAGTATACATCAATTGTACATATGAGACAAAGATAATATTTTTCTTTTTCTATTTTTATGGCTTTACATCCATAGATAATTTTTGGCTTCATTCATATACAAATACCACGGGGTGATACTGATACCTATAGGTGGGCACTGAAACTTAAAAATAATAAAAATAAGTCACCAAAATCCAACAATTTTACTCACATAAACTTACACTTTCTTTCATTAATTTTTTTTTTTTGTGGTTTCAAATGGCTATTTCTTTTTTTTTTAATTTATTTTTTTATTTTTTTTTTTACATTTACATAGGGTAATGATGTTTATTCATTAATTCTTTACAGAACAGATGCTGTGTTCCTGTAATTGATGGGACAACAGAGATACAAAGATCTGAGGGATGAAGTGGATACTAGGTCCAGGGAGGTTATAACCTTGTCAACAAACCAGACAGTTACAAATACTATCAAGATAAAATTTGGTAAGTGCATTAATATCAGACCCCTGGTGAGAAGTTCAATAGCAAATATGGTATCAATTATGTGTTACTATCCGAAGGATCTACAATCTAGCTGTGAGTTGAACTAGGGGGCTATAAGATTTGATGGAAAGAGTAGGCCAAGGATATTCATAACTGTATAACTGATCTGCTCACTAACAGGCTACACTGTAGGTATCTGTATACTTATCAATGAACTCCGAGAAAACAATTTTGTACTTTAGTTAATTTACATACATAAAGGGAGCTCTTTTCTCCTTTATAGATGAACTGGTATATTTGGACTTTCCTAAAGACAAGTTAAAACATTTTCAAACAAGTCACTTAATGCTTTTATTTGTTATCTATTTAATAAAACTTATACTTCTAATAAAGAAATACAAAAATCATTAATAACCATAGAATCTTGAAGTATATTAATATAATCATACAAATACTATTAAAATGTGAAAAATAAATCTAGATTTAGCATTTGATATTTCTATTTATTCTGCATTAACTGTTGAATGTACTTCCTCAAAAAAACACAATGGTCACTAAAGGTTCATCATAATTTTTGAAAAAATAGAAACAACTTTTCTTCCTAAATTATTCATAGCCTAGAAAGACTGTGAACATTTATAATTATGTCATTTATGGAAGAGCATTATAATATATTCAGTACTCAGTACTTTAAAGTAAACAAGTTCATCACCACTTGAGGAATTAGAGGTACTTAATTTTCTTTTATATTTTTATTAATATTAATGAAGTTACAATCAACATATTATGTCTAGATTTAGATTTTATTATAATTATTGTAACCATAAACAAATTTTCCCCCATACAATCACTTGATTTTTAAGCCAAAGACAATAATGCAATTAAGTGGGAAAAAAATAATTTTCTACTTTAATTTGTTAAAATAATGAAACAACTTAAAGCATAATGAAAATAAAGAATATGCCATAATATATAACTCTATACAGATTTTGTTTTTAAGTTTTTAAAATTTTGCTGTTAAATTATATATCGAGATCATCCCATTCTGTTCCTTTATTCACAATGTGTTCGTATTTGTTAAACTTTGTAAAAAAAAAATTCAAAAACCCTGAGGAATTTGTTTTAACAAGCAAAACTTAGTATCAAATCCTCCCAATAAATATGGTAATTCATAAATTTAGAATTTATTAGATTCAAAGTGTCCATTTACTGAAAGACAGACTCATTTTGCTTAGTATGTATGATTAACAACTTGTTTTTCTTCTTTGTCTACCAACTACTTGGTGTACTGAGAAATTAAAGAAATAAGTTAACAATCTAAAACTTCCCCAGTCCTGAAATTTATTTTTAGTTGAGAATACAAATGTTGTAACATTAGAAATAATATACCAAAACATGAATAGACTTTTTAAAGTCCATCATTTTTTATGTTATCATTCATAATGTACCATTTACTTCTCGTGAAATTTAAGGCATTTTATTTTACTGATATATTTATTCAGGTAAGAAGGTATTAGCATGGTATGTGAATTAATAATATATAATTTTCATTGCTGTTTCTCCTGTGTAGAACTAGGGTTTGGTTTCCCTTCCCTCTTATCCAATTCCTGCCATTAACTTGACCCACAAAACAAGAAGAAAGTGAAATTATTGCTGCCATGAAAATAAGACCTTGTAGCTTACTTTTGCATGTTGGATAGGTGCTCTGAGATTGCATGTGAAGAATCCCAGCACAGCCTTTTTCATTATGACAAAAACTCATTTGGGGAAGTTCAAATTCTCTAGTTAATCCAGCCTAAGAAGAATGCCCAGCTGAGATTAGTGCAGGCAACTCACAGGAGCATCAAAATATATAAATTGTTTTTGTCTTTAATCACTAAATTTTGGTACAGGTAAGAGAAATTGTTTCAAAAGAGTGGAATGTTGCCATAGCAAAAAATGAAAATATATTGCCCTTGTTGTGAACTGGCTGACAGACAGTGGTTGGAAAATGAGCAGTTAGGCTAGAGAAAGGGAGAACCAACTGTTAGAGGAAGCCTTAAAGTTGATGAGAAAATAGTTGTTCAGGGTTAGAAAAATGACAATTCTTGCTTAGTAGTTGTGAACCAACTGGCAAAATTGTTACTTAGAGTAACTTGGAGGAAATTGCCTTGTGAACTAGTGAACTTGTGGAAATGGTTAAGGGAGTTCCAGAAAGACCGCTGAAAGGGTCTACTGGTTCCTTCTAATGAATTTCTTTTTTCTTTTTTCTTTTGGTACCAAAAAACTGACTCCAGGGACGCTTAACAACTCAGCAACACTCCCCTCCCTTATTTATTTATTTTTTATTTTGAGACAACGTCTTCCTCAATTTCTTAGGGCCTCACTAAGTTGCTGAAACTGGCTTTGAACTTGTGATTCTCCTGCCTCAACCTCCCTAGCCATTGGAATTACAAGTGTGCACCACTGCACCTGGCCCTCTAGTGATTTTTGATGATGTATATTAAAAAGGAGAGAGGAGACAAGAACAGTATATTATGATTCTCCTGTTCCTGTTCCATCATTGTGGTTTATGTAGCTATCTTGTCTAGTTCCAGATATTTGAATCAAGAGGAACAGTGCCCAAGGAACCTTGCCCACATTTGGACTTGACTTAAATGATGTGATTCTGAATTTCAAGACTAATGTTTGAATGGAATAAAACTTTTGGAGATCCTAAAAGTCCAAGTGTTGCTTCTGTTTTTACATATTTATTTGGTTTTTTTTTGGCACAGCAATTGAACTCAGGGGTGCTTCCCCACTGAACCACATCCCCAGTCTTTTTATTTGTTTTTTTTGTTTGTTTGTTTTTTAATCTATAGACAGCATCTTACTAAATTGTTCAGGGTCTCGCTAAATTGCTGAGGCTGGCTTTCATCTCCTAATCCTCCTGTCCCAGCCTCCTGAGTTGCTGGGATTTATAGACTTGTACCACCAGGCCCAGCTGTTTTTCTACTTATGAGAGGAATGTAAATAATTGAGGACAGAAGGTAGACTGTGGTCGCTATTTTGAACATTACACAACATATACATGCATCAAAAGATCACACAGAATCCCATAAGTATGTTTAATTTTTATGTTAGTTAAAAACATTGGCAAATAATTCTGTTCATCCTATCAAGAAGGAGAATCTACTTTGCCTCCATTTGAACTTGGGGTGGTCCTGTGTGCTGCTTTCATCAACATAATTTTGGGTGTGTGCGGTGGGGATTTGGGCTTGGGGGAACATTGTGTGACTTTGAACCTCAAATTCAAGAAGCCCTGAGGCTTCTGCTCTGTCCTGAGCAGCATGTGAAGTCACCTAGTCTACCTTTCTTGTGGATGCAAAACTAAGAGTACAGAGAGAAACCCAACCATTCAAATTTCAACCACCATACCATTCAACAGCTAATGTATATGAACCAAGATAATTTTAAAGTTTGTCTCAGCTTCACTAAATTTAAGCAGGTTTCTTCAGCCCCTTTGAGATGTAAATATTTTTTTTTTGAAAAAGTTCTTCCCAGGTTTAAAATTTTCAATGGCTTTGTCAATGACCTGCAGGCCATCCCTTTGCAATTCATATTCAGGGAAGACATCTATCTCCCCCATCATCTACCCCTATCTCCTGGTTTCTCTGAGAGTGCAGGGAAATAACTTCAATGAATTCTTTGGTCCTAATAGTAAAATTACCCCCAGTCATGAAGATAGGAGGACATTAGGAGGATATTTGCCTTTCCTTTGGGGTAAGCAATTAGCCAAGGTGGATGGCCAATAATGCTTCCATTCCAGCTCTTAATACTTCCCAGTCTTTTGTTTCAGCAGAGTTAAGTTTATACTAGGTTTGGCCTCTTTCTCTTATTGGAATGACCTTTAATAAATTCTTCCTTTGGATTAAATTTGTCAAGTGCCTTGATAATAGCACAAGTGAGTCCTGGTGAAACCAGAACAAACTACTCAGCCAACTCATGAAATCCTAAAAAAGAGAATTTTTTTGTTTTACATCATTGAATTTGGAAGGTAATTTATACAGCAATACTGATGCACATAGTGGAAAATGTCTGCATTGAATAAGGCACTATTCTCAAATATCAAGCCAGTAGTTGTCTAAGCAGTTACAAGTTGCCTGTCATGAAGCAAGTACTGTATTTAGAGATACCAATGACCATATAGTTATCTGTGCTAGTCCTTGCCCATCACTCTAGACTAATACAGAATATTTACTCTCAAAGTACCTTGCTTTGACTGGTAAATCATAGGATGCTAACTCTACTGAACCATATGGCTGTAGTAAAAAATCCAGCACTCTCCCTTAAGAAATACACAATCCATTAAGTGAGAGAAAGCATATACATAATCAGAATTCTGTTTTGAATCATTCATTATTTGACAGTAACATAATAATTTCTACTTTCTCTTCATTGCAATTGCCTGCATGTCTTCTCCCATCATTCTTTTAGTGCATGTGATTTTGGTTTCAATACATTGTTTAATGGCATAGAACCAAATGAGAAAAGTTTACCAGAAATAAAACGCAATATTAGAAGATTCATTAAATGGCATAGCAATTTAGCACTTAAGGAGATTGAACATGAAGGACTTCACCATTATAAACTGGTTATAAAAATGTCATGATTCTGAATTAACGTTTAATTTGTATGAAAATCTGCTTTCCATACAAAGCGTGGAAGCACAAAGTGACCTTCCTTAAGGAGCTTCTGCATGTGCATTTTGAGTGTTTAAAACCATTCAGTGTTTTCAAATTTCTCTGTGTCAATGAACAAAGTCCTCTGTGTGGCTCATAAGTACCTTCCACAGTCTGGCTCTATCTACTTCTCTAGACTTATTGACATAGGACTCTAACTAGTGTGCTATTTTGCCTCAAAAATATGTTCGCATTAATTAACAGTGAAATGAAATCAATCTACCCAATTATGTGTTTCACTTAAAACAAAATATCCCACAGATATAATGTAATGAAAGAAGAATGAAATCCTTATAACTATTTATATTGAAAAAAACATTCCTAATTTTTAAAGTGAATTTAAAGTGAATTGTTGAAAACTTGCATCTTTTGTTGCTGAAAGACTTTCTTTATTCTGAAATATGAGCAAATGTGAAACCATACACAACCTTGAATTTGTAAAGAAAAATTCAATTCCATGTGGGTAGAGAGAGATCAATGAAAGTTGCAATGAGGATTGTCACAGTCATGTTTTCAATAGTTAAAGAGGCAAAATCTATTATGTATGTAGCAAGAATTAACAGCACCATGAAAAGACAGGAAAGGTCATCTTTAGGTAAAGTCAGCTCTTACATTGGACAATAAATTTAAATTAAGATAGAAAACAACTTAAGTAATCAAGTGATGATCTGCATAGAAACTTGTTTTATTTTATATTACTAATTTGCAGGTAACTTTTTTTCTCTTTTACAGTCTTTGCAATTAGGACCAATGGTTCTACCTACATATTACCTTTATTATTTTTATATATTAAAATTCCTATGTCCAAATCTGTCAATTTAAAAAAATAATAACAATGCTCCTCAATGTAAAGCAGTAGTAATTCTTCTGAATAATGAGAGACTAACTGGAACTGCTCAATTATTTCCTTGGTGATTGTGATCAAACTGTTTTCATTTTTCATACTGTTATATTAAAGTTTTTCATAGCATAAAATATCTCTGTATTATAAATTTTATATTTCTCTATTTGTCCATAGAGGAAGGTCAATGATTAATTCTTTATGAAATCTATTTTAATTTATTGTTTGATATAAGGGTTCTAAAGTCTGACTTTAAATATAAATTGTATATCATTGTGCATTGTCATTTATTACAAAATTAATTCATATAAATCAACAATGTAACTTTATTTACTTCAGTAGAGGGGTAGAAAATATTTTTAAAGGGTTTTGACTTCTTGAAAATGTCAAGATGCATGTATGTGTCATATTCTTACTTTGAATATGATGTAATAAATTTGAATACTAGAAATTGAAAAACAACTCAGTATTTTCTCCAGGGTTAGCAAAATATCAAATTATTCAATAAGTATCCAGAATACCTCAGGAATATTTGACCTTCCTCTTATTTATATGTACAAATATAAATTTTTTGTATTTATGGAATTTTTGTATTTATGGGAATTATATTTTCAAATACATAAATTTTAAAAAATGAATATAAATATGATCTTTAACATAAAAATGATTAAAAATAAAGGTTGCTATATTTTCATTTTAAGTGAATGTCAAAGGTATACCTATAGAGGTGGCATTATTTTGAAAAATTTGTAAATAATTATCTTTGATTATTTTTTTGATAAATTGTATAAGGTACTACATTTTCTACCCAAAATCAATATTCACATCTAGACTGCATGATCTATTTCAGACATGTCGACCTTTCCATGATATTTGCTTCTGAACCTGATGAAAAGTAAATTCCAGTGTCTATAAGACTTAGTCCATCATCCTGAGATGAAGGTCAAATGCCATTCTTCAGAATGCTAACACATTTGACCTACAAGAGTCAATCTATTCTGAGGTAATATTATTTGTTTAACTATTATTACAATTTTATATATCTGTATAGATTGAATGAAAGATTTATTAAATAATTTACTCTTATAAATATTTTCCAGAAGATCCAAAGAGGATAAATGATTGGCATCTCTTATCACATACAGACATGTGTTGGCAATGAGTATATGCCTTGTAGATGTTCATCTGCAGGAAGCACAGTTGACCAGTGTTGTAGTTGCTCTACTTTGAAATTTATTGCTGTGTTTGGGTGAAAAATACATTTGCTAGGAGATGCTTGCAATTAATGATAGAAAATAGAGATGCTAAGGCAGATCTCTTCCTAGAAGAGAAATAATTAACAGATATTCGTCGATGGTATGAAGACAACCTGTTTAGTGAAACCACACTTAAATGGCACAGTAAGCACTTCAGTTACAAAATAGTCTAAGGTGTTTCCACCCAGTATTCCCTCATTCTTGGGTTCACAATATATTCTGGTCTTAAGGTTCTCCTGGTTTTATTTTGCTTCTTCCTCAATTTTCTCACACGGAGTATCTCCCCTAAAGAAATTAGTACTTGTTAAATCTCATATTGATGTTTTATTTGGAAGACTTCAAATAACACAAATCTAAGGAAATTAACACAAGCCTTCTTTATTATTCTGTAAAATAAAATAAGTTCTAAAAAGATAAGTGTCTAATAAGTTTCTAAATATTTAGAAAAAGTTTCAAAGAAAATATAAGAGAAAGAAATTTAATGAACATTAATGTAGTACTTTAATGTAATTATGTCTATATATTTACATATTAAATAAACATGAATGAATTGATAAAGAATGTACACTTATTTATGTGTATGTTACATGTTAATGAGAGACACTACCAGTTATATAGAGTTTTCTTTCATAATTAACCCAGTCCTTGTCAAGATAATTGCTAATAACTGGAGAGTATAATTTACCACACTATCTTAAGTGTTTACCTTAGTTTAAATCATAATACTTGAAAGAAGGAGTGAATGCTAAAATCATGAAGGCTCAGGGAAGATGCATAAAGAATATTTCAAAAGAATAAATTTAGTAATAATTACATAATAATTAGTAATCAAATAAATCTTAAATAGTAATAAATAATAATCTTAATGTAAGGAACAATTTCATAACATTCACATTCATCAAAAGATTGAAAGGAGCAAGCTCCTTGAAGTTATACAATAAAACAACAACAACAACAAACCAAGAGACCAGTCAACTTTGTGGCAAGGATATTTGATAAATTAAATATTAAATTATTAAGTCCACTAAAAAATTCTACCTGGTCTGTTCTATTACATGACATGAGTTTGAAAACAGAATAAGATTAATTTATTTTTCTCAATTTTAAAGGAAAGCCAAATTGTGGAAAATGGTTTAAACAAACATACAACAATAAATAAAGATATAAAGAAACTTCTTAATTATTTTAATGCTAACTCATCTTGGTATGAGTTATTACTTGAACTCTTTTACTGCAAAGAGAAGGAGAGAGAGAGAGAGAAATAAAGATTTCAGCTAGAGATGATGTTGAGAAGGGTAAATGTAGAGATGTTTGGACAACAAAGAATAATGAAATGCCATTAACTCTTGAAGAGATTTGTTTCAGGGAATGGTAGGAGAGGGAAAATGAGTGTAGACATAGGACATGGAAACTTGAAGACAGTAATATTATTGATATATTCTTATTTGTCAAAATGAGATACTGAAAGAAGCATGGCTAAAAATATAGATGCTGTCACAAATGACAGAATTTTGTTCTTGTTTATGTGTGAATGTTATTCCATTGTGCTTATGTGTCATACTTTCTTTACTCATCAGTTGAGGGACAGTAAGTTTGCTTCCATCTCTTGGCTATGGTGAATAGTGCTGCAGTGAACATGGGAGTGCAGAGCTCTTCAACACACCATTTCCATTTCCTATGTCTGGATGAACACCTGATAATGGGGTTCAACACAGATGGAACTGGAGATCATTATGCTGAGTGACATAAGCAGGCACAGGAAGACAAGTTTCACCTATCTCTCTCACACATGGAATCTAAATCTCATGGAAGTTGGTTTTGCTCATTGCTGTGCCCAAAAAACTGGAGCAGAAAAACTTCAGAGGAGGAAAAATTTATTTGGGGCTCACAGTTTCAGAAGTCCCAGGCCACAGATGGCCAATGCCATTGCTCTGTGAGATAGGGCAGAATGTTAAGGAAGAAGAACATCATGGGGGAGGAAAGCAGAGAGAACTGACTCTGTTGTCCAGGAACAAAATATATACTCCAGTGTTATGCCTCCAATGACACACCTGCTTCCACCATACCCTACCTGTCTACCTGCCTACAGTTATCACCCATTTAATCCCTATCAGTACATTACAGCACTGATTAGGTTAAGGCTGTCAACCCAATCATTTCACCTCTAAATTTTCTTTCACTGTCTTACATGAGTCCTGGGTGAAGGGGGCACTTAATATCTAAACCACAACAAAAGTGTAGAGTACAATTGTAGTTACCAGAATTTGTGAAGATTAATCAGAATGAAGAGATGAGGAAAGATTGATATATGGGTAATAAGTAACAGTTAGATAGGAAAAAGAAGTTCTGGTGTGCTATTGCCCAGTAGAGTGACTTTTAATAACAATAGTGTATACCATAGGTAGCAATATTATACTGTGCATTTCAAAACCCTAAAAAAATGGTTTTAAAAGATTTTATCATGAATAAGTGATAAATGCCCTTGGAAATGAATGATTAACCTGATTTAATCTTTTAACAATGTACCTAGATATCACATGCTACCTTAATATGTATAATTTTTTGTGTTTATGTATCAGTTGAAAATAATTAAGAATGTGTATTTTTGTTTATATCTGTAGAACATAATATTGTACTGTCTGAAAAGAGATACAAATTTCAAAAATATGAAGAATAATTTAGTGTTTTCTGGAAAGTGTAGGTGCTCATCTAACAATAGATGAGGCAGATGCTGATTTGATCAACCATTTAGCTGAAATGACCTAACAAAAGTGTGATTTGAAGAGATTGTGAAATTAACAAAATGAGTGTTTCAAGTGCTATCACATCTCGAGAGAGCAAAAAGAATCAAATGCACACTTATCTTAAGAATTGCTGTAAATCTGGACAACATGGAGGTTTACCTACATCTCCATGGGGCAAATTGTCTTACCACATTAGATTCCTCCTGCTTTTAAAAAATACTCAAAGGCAGCACAACAGAAAATAACTTCAGTGCACAGCATTTGAGAGAGGCAAGACAAAAACCAAAACCATTCCCAATACATGTGAAATATCACATTATTATAAATTGCTGTATGAAAATGAAAATAATGTAAGAAATTTCTCTTCTAATAATGACAATGTAAATTTTTTCAATAAGCATAGAATGGCCTTTGTGAAAACCTTGACTAATTCTACAAACTTACTTATGTACTTTTTAAAGAATCATTCACAGAAAGTAAGTTTTTAAATATGTAAAGAAAAACAAAGGCATGATTACATATATGAAAGGAAGAATTATGACTTTTTATTATATTGTTGCTTTTACATTAGTCAGAAAACCTATGACCATCTGTCATCAAGATCTTAGCTGGCAGCCCAGTAGGTTTTCCTTTAATAAATATTAAAGTACTTCCTACAATGCTTTATTATTTGCTGGTTGCCTATTAAGTTGTGCTTTCATAATTTTAGTAGGTGAAAATGTTAAGTATGTTGATAAATTCAGCGATCAAGCAATTAACTGCAACTTAACATCCAAATATTTTTAATTCTAAGTAAGGAATAATGGATTTTTTTCTCTGTCTAGATAAGACTGATCATTGGCAAATGTCATGTCAAATAGGACATTCCAAATCTCAAATTTGATAGTCTCACAAGATTACTCTGTAACTCAGAACACTCATTTAAACTTTGCCACACTCTTTTCTTTTTTCACTTTTGTGATTAAGATAACTAGACTTGTCAACAAAATTTAGAAAGTAGTTAATTTTGTCAAATAGTCAAACTTTACATTTTAGTCAAGAAAGATTTAGTTTGAAATATGTTATATCATATAAACTGATATCACCAGAAATAAAAGTTCAAAAATCTAGAAATATTCATCTAAGATTTGTTTGAACTCATAGAAAAGAAATATAAACTGTCTTCTTATTTTATAAGTAACGCTTTATTTTACCACTGCATAATAAAATAGAAATGTTTCTATTCTATCACATTATTACTTCAGGTATATCGCACATTCTTCTGAGAACCCAGTTATTGGAAAACAATTACGTCTTCCCTAAAATTATATGCTTAATGTGCTAGTTCTTCACCAACACCACTTTCCCTCTTCTTTAATGATAGAAGAGGAATTAGTATAGTTAGCTAGCAAAGAACAGCATTTCTCTGGCCTGTTATACTTAGGTGTGGATCTGTGCTTGAAATGTCGAGAAGAAATGTGAGCACAAGTAAAATGTGCAATTCCCAACTTTGTTGAAGAAATTTCTGTATGTGGATATCTGCCTGTCCCCCCTTTCCACTGACTGAAATGACAATGATTGACATTATTTTGAAATAGAATGTTAGAGATGATAGTCCTTGAGTTGGTTTCTGCATGACTGCATGAAAGACTATATGTTCAAAGTACTGTCAATATGAAATGTTTACATTAGACTTTCAAAGGAAAAAAAATACATGTTTTTTGAATCTTTAAGTCACAAGAATTTACAGGTTTCCTTTCACAAAGTTCTAACCTAATGCTAGAGTTTGGATATGAGGTGTCTCCCAGAAACTCTTGTGTAAATGCAGAAGTATTCAGAGGTATTCAGACTCTCATATGAGAGTCATAAACAAATCAGTCCAATCTAATCTTAAAGGACTATCTGGGTGGTAACTGTAGGCAGGTAGGGAATGGCTGGAGGTGCTAGATCACCTTCCCTCTGGTTCCTTCTTCTCCCTTTTTCTTCTTCCTGGACACCATGAGTGGAGCAGTACTTCTCCACCATGCCCTTCTTTCATGACATTCTGCCTCATTTTGGCCCCAGAGCAATGAAGTCAGCTGACAATGGACTGAACTTCTGAAACAGTGAGCCAACATAAACTTTACCTCCTCTAATTTGTTCTGGTCAGGTATTTTGGTCACAGTGACAAAACCTAATTAACACAAATTAACACACCTACCCAAACTAAATAAGGATAATTTCATTATCCTAAAACATAATGATTTGATTGGCTCTTTCAATATAAATAAAATCACTGGGTTAATGTGGGAGGTGTGTGTTAAGAATTCAGCTCAAAATTCTAAGATGATAATATAATACAATTTTTTCCTAAGGCATTTAAACATCAATACTGGAATGAAGAGGTTTCTAAGATGTGAAAACCATGTATATACCTCAGCTCATATTTCTATTTAACTTCCCATTTGCTACCACGAGTGTCCTTTCCCCCACACCCTACAAAGGACAAAAATTTTATACTACCATTTTATATCTTTGCAAAATTCAATCACAAGAAGTTGGAGAATATCATGCTAAGTGAAATAAGCCAATCCCAAAACACCAAAGGTTGAATGCTTTCTCTGATAAGTGGATGCTGATGATATATGACACAGGGTGGGAGAGGGGGTAAGTAAGAATGGAGGAACTCTGGATTGTGTGGAGGAAATGACAGGTTGGAAGGGGGCAAGGGGAAGGAAAGATAATGGAATGAGACAAACATAATCATCCTATGTATATGTATGATTACACAAGTAGTGTGACTCTACATCATGTACAACCAGAGAAATGAGAAATTGTACCACATTTGTGTACAATGAGTCAAAAAAAAAAATAAAACAAAAGAAGAAGCTTGTTTCCTCCACACACACCAGTAGTGCTTCAAAACACAAGGGATCATCCAGATAAATCAGACAAATAACAGTGTTTAGCATCTCTTGGAGATATATGCGTCTTACTGAGGCAGCAAAAGGATTTGAAAAAAAGGGACAGGGAGAAGGAGACATATGAGGAATTATTCTCTACTTCTTTGTTTACTGAAGAAGGCAAAAGTGTTGGCCTTCACTGCAATCTGAAATGACACAGGCATATTTCCACAGCAGTGATTAAACTTAGAAAAAATAAACATACAAGAATAAAAGTATTCTATCACGAACAATATTTTGAAAGATGACAAATGGAAAATATTTAACATAAATTAAAATTATTTTAATATGATTAATATATTATATAAGTTGCTTCAAACCAATAAAATGTTAAATAGCTCATATTACTTGAATTTAAATCTAAAAGCACATTGCACTTTTCAAAGCTTGCCTTTATTCTTTTTAAAAGATCTATTATTAATTAAAATATTACTGTAATAGATATCTTTTATACTAAATTTTCATATTAACCTTATTAAATACTGAAAAAAATGTTATGCTCATTTCAAAATTTTAAATTAGAATTGAAAACTTATGTTGACAAATTCATATTACATTAACTTTGACAATTCTCACCACTGTCCTAAAAAAATTTCCTAAAGACTTTTTGTATTTAAAAATCTTATAGAAATCAGTACCTAGATTCTTCTTGTGTGAATCCTGGGATTTCTCCAGGATGTAAGATAAGAATTTTCACTGTGGCACTGCTGCACATCACAGGCTCACCATCATCAAAAGCAACAATCACCAACTTAAAAAGCAAAAAAATTTCATGTTAAAAATTATAAACATACAATTGTGCACATATGACTTTAATAATTGGACTGCCTTCTTCCAAAAGAGGAAACAATGATCATTTTCTTACAACCATGAAATACTAGGTACTATACTGGAATATGCTGTATTTTCATTTCATTTTCAAAATAATCTGGCCAGTTAAGTGTTATTTTTATTTATCTTAGAAAAATTTATAAAGAAATTACTAACTGTATAGGGGAAAAAATAACTATCAGAAAAACAGGTATATGATACTATATCTCTTTAATTATAAACTCTTTTTTTCCATTTCACTGCTGTGTATGGTAAAAGCATGTGCTTTTATAGCACCACCACAACCATTTAAAAAGTGTTAAATTCAGTCACATCAATGGCAACAAGCTAATTAGCTTGCTTATCAAAAGAAATTAATTTTTCCAGTGGATTAGTTGCCTGCAAGATTACAGGGCAGAAATATTTTACTCTGGAGAATAAAATTGGAAATCTTTATAGCTTAACTCACCTGCTATACAATCCCATAAATAAACTATATAAAACCAAGTTTATACAGTACTGAAGAATTTGTTCAATTGATACAAACTAGAGAAAATATTCAGTCTCAAGAATTTGATTAACTATATATTATTTATTAAAGCAATACTTTTATAATTGACTATTTTCTCCAATAACCTTTACTGCACCAAGAATTTTAATGCTTATTTTAAGACATCTTAAACATGCTGCAATTTTTTTCCCCCTGGAATGCAATACCCTTGGAATTTACAGGTTACTAAAGTAATTCTACATAGATTATAGAAGACTACAACCAAGAATTATTCTTACTTTCTGGGTTAATACTAGTTTAAAAACAGATCAGTTATTTAAAATAATGAATAGATGATATGAGGCACAGTGCTCTTAGACATTCAGAAGGTTAACTTGAAAATCATTTATTAATATAGTTTCAAAGACTATATTCAGAGTACCAAAAATGTTTCTAAGCAACTATTAAAAAACTATTAAAACACTTAGGGAACACATTATTTATGAAAATAGATAATATTTCTCAATATTTTCTTCACATATAGAAACAGACATTATTTGTTGAGTATATTATAAAAATGTGAAAAAGAGGCAATATGTTCTATTCCATGAGTATTTAAAGAAGAGTAAAATATAACAAAAATCAAACAGCTGTAGATATTTGTCTAGCAGATATGCAAAGATTAAAAGCAATAATATAAGGAGTGGAATGATCTTATGAAAATGAGTACTCTTCTAAATGATGGAGAATGTAATGTGAAGTTAATTTTCTTTTCAAATGTTCCAGATGCATAATCTATCAACAATACATTAGTTTGATCCAACACTTCGCTTATGCGTACTTATCTTAAAGAAAAAAAGTAAGCAAGTGGCAAATGATTGTCACATAAGCAGTTTCAGAACAGCAGATTTTATTGTTAGAAAATTATTTATAGCAGCATACTTTTTCAACAACTAGATAGTAGATTAAAAAGAAAAACATAATTTTATTGAATTAAAAAACAGTATGAACACTATGATTGTTATTTTAAAACATATCTGTATACTTGAATTTGTATGGAAAATCACCGTATGCAAAGAGATCAAAATGATTAATATCTAGTTATCTCCAAGAAGTAAAATATCAAGTGATTGTTTTTATTTTTGTTCGTTTTTTCCCCTGTTTCTATAGGAAAAAAAATATTTTTTGATTAAAGATAAACTAAAAAATAATTGGGGGAAAAACATTCACATCTGCTAAGCCAAACTCTCAATCAAAATTTAAATATCGTTCAATCACCAGCACCGAAAAAAAAAAAAAAAGTTAAATGTCAAATAGACAACATGAAGAATATGACACACTGACCTTAAAAACTGTTGTTGATTCTTCATTAAGATTGACTCTAGTTATTACTAATCCAGAATCTTCTTCTACATCAAAAATACTGGCAGGGTAAGAAAACTGCAAATCATCTACTCTGTACCTCACACGACTTGCAGGTAACCCCTGAAATGAAATTACATATTATTCATTTATTGTATTAAAATAACACAAAGGATAGTGATAAAGTTAAACTGATTTCCAAAATAAACAGTCTTGTAGAAATAAAGAATATTTTATGATTTCATGTTTCAGAGATAAAATGTAGCAGAATCATTATTTCTTTAGGATAACTCAATCTGAATCCATGAAGTGTCTTTACTACAGGCTACTTCAAAATGATTTATATTAAAGAAAAAAATGAATGATTACTTCTGGCATCTTTCTTCCCACATTTATTATAAGACTCACATCTCTCTCCTTAAACACCCAGTGTCTTCTTCCTAATATTTTATCTTCTGAGACAATCATGCTAATTTTAATCATGTGTATTTCTAATTATAGTTATTTAGAAATTTGTGATACTCAGAGAATGATAAAGTGTGGAGGACTGTGTTAAAGTGGAGGAATAGGAGTACCAGGGAAAGAATCCAAAACTGATTCACCATCTACTCTGTGCTGATTATCATTCTAGGTGTCTACATAAATCACTTTGACCAAATCTTGCAACAGTCCTTTTAGATAACATTAATAAAGAGTATACAGTAATAATAGTAAAAAAAATTGATATGTAACATTTGTTGAATGTTTTAAATGTGCAAGGTGCTTAGAATATCACTCATTCTATAACCAATGAACTTTAAGTTTCAGGGTTGATAAAGAATGCAACATTGTCCCTGAGACAGGCCAAGATAAACTGGAACACTAAACAAACAAACAAACAAACAAAAATACATATTTTTAAAGAAAGAAAGAACATTTGATAGATTTTTAAATAATATCAAAAAAATCATAATAGAGAACAGTCAATACTGTGTTCGATGTCCTCACTTCAATTAGGGCCTAGATACTTTTAATTCTGAATTATATAGGGCGACGATGGGTTGAATATTACAATCTTTTCAGTGCTTAATGGCTTCTAAATCTCTTAAATCCTAGAAGTGAGGTAAACACCTAAGGCACCGAATGAACACATGGTAGAGTTTGACTGCAGATTCAGACAGAAGGGACCACTAAATTCCTTACACAGAGAGAGAAAAGAAAAAGACGACTTGGCATTATGATGACATAGAAGAAATACTCATAGGTTGGTGCTTTGGATGGACTGAATATTTTAGTATAAGGATGATTTTGAGAATGTTGTTCTTTGTATTATTGATCTTCTATGTGACTATATTTGAATAGAATTTGTTGGTCATGTTGGATCTTAAAGAACAGTTGGACTATAGGATAAGTATTTTAGCCTTCAGGAATTATATAATTCTCTTAATTATTACCTATACATTCACATACTACACAACACAACTGATCACAATCTCCTTGAAACATTCTTTAGTTTTCTAACTATTTTGCTTTCTGAGTGCTCTTTCTCAAAACATTTATTTTTTCTATTCTTCTTACAAAATGTTGGAGTTTTTCAAGGCTCTGTCACTATCACTTCTATTTTCACTACCTCTACTTAAACCATATCATGAATTCTACTTAAAAACCTCTAATGCTCTTCAATCATATACAAAATGTCTTAACTCCTTATTATGAACTATCAGATCCTCAGAACATCTATTTTTAAAATAGTTTTTTTGGTTGTCAATGGACCTTTGTTTAATTAATTTATATATGATGCTGACAATCAAACCCAGTGCCTCACACATAGTAGACAAGCACTCTACCACTGAGCCACAACCCCAGCCTCTCTCAGAACATCTTGTTTCTGCTTATCTTTAACTTCACTTGCTAATTTCTCATTCATACATTGTTCCTGCCTCCTCATCTTTGCCCTGTTCCTGCTGCACATGTTTCCAATATTTTCAGCTACTCAATTTATTCTTCTCTTCTTCAGGTTCTCTTTAGCACCTGCTTCTAAGTTATTTTTCTCCTGCAATACTATCTGAAATTCTAGTATGCATGTCATCTGTTTACTTTATCTTTGTCTCCTATGTAATAATACAAGCTTCACAAGGTTAGGAACTTTGTTTGATGACCTTGAATGGTACTTGAACCCTGTAGCACCCAAGGAGCTTTTGACTGAACACATGAAATACTGAATCAATTTCCTGGCATCAAGAGTGCCCAGAATCTCTAAGAAAGTGTTTACATATTGTAAGATTTTGAAAATACAGAGTGTAGGGGCATTCTTGATAGAATGTTAAGGGAATCTCAGCTCTGAGAAAATATTTGTATAAGGACCCCAAATTTTACCTAGTGAGGGTAGAGAGTTCAGCCATTAAGGAAATATAGAAAGAGAGATATTTATTTAAAAAAAAAAAAACTTTCTCTAGGTGAACACCATTGTTTCTGTAATAATCATACAGATGCCAATCATACAAAGGAAATTTTCCTTTATTTTAATAACAATATAGACTAGAGTTGTTGGTTATCAATTAAAATGCTTTGCTATATACCAGAGTATGTGTATTACATGCATTCTCTATACTTAAAAGAAATTTAGGAGTTCTCATGTACACCTACATTTTACAAAAAATGAAGTAAAAGCTTTAAGAATTAATTCATTTCCTGAAATTGCCTTAGCTAGAAAATGAGAAAGTTATTACATAATCAGGCTTCCTTCATACTAAAATACAGATCTTTAAACATTAAATCAACTTACTATTTATCTGTGATATTATAAAAACAATAGTGTTTAAATGTGAACCAAAAGGCAATATGATTGAGAAAATTTAGTTGGGAAAGATGTTTTACAATTAAATGCCCTAGTAAACCTTGCCTTAGTACACTGTCCAAGAGGTTATGCAGCACATACTCCTTCTTATTAGATGAGAAGACAAAGTTGAAAGAGCAAAGTTATGGCATAAACTGTTTTAAGAACAAATTTTTGGAATGTTATCAGTACTTATTCAGACCACAGTATAGTAAATAACATTATTTTTGACAATCACAAATTGACCATCAAGGAATTTAAAATGTGTTACTCATACTTAGTTGTACTTAGTAAGGCCAAGGTATTTGTGGAATATTTGGAATTATGCTTTAATTGATTAAAGGACAAAATATTCTGGAATTATGGAGTATTCTCTCCCAGATGCCTAAAGTATTTGCTGTTAAGAAAATCCTAGGACCATACTATAGTATTATTACAGATAAAAGTGCATGTATACAAACCTGAACATAAGTAACATGTTAGCTGTATCAACAAACTTTTATTCTTTGATTTTATTTTGTAGATTACCAGCACACATTATCAAAAAATGATCCTGTCAGAACATTTTTAGCCTACAAGATACATTTTAATAACATCATCAAAGCACACACTTTATTTTATATCACACACTATAATACAAAAACTCAGCATCTAAAATGATTGCTTCAAGCATATTCAAAAGTTTTTTTCTTTCTTCCTTCCCTCCATTACTGCTAACTTCTCTTTCATTCTTTCTTTGTATTTTTTTTCCTTCCTTTCCTTCTTTATTTTTATTCTGTTCATGATTTTTCGTTTTTTAAGTCTCACCTGTATAGTTACATGATTAGGCTATATAATAGGTAAGGTAATTGTCTCTGGGAAACAGTTTCAATTAACCTTCCTAACATTGTCCCTGGTACATGAATAACACAAATCAGGTCAAACACATGGTTTTTGGAAAGTCAAAAGTTACTAGGACTTTAATCTAAAAAAGGAATATAATTTTGAACCCTAGAATTTCAAGCACACTAAAAATAACAATATCATCATAAACTTGTTCATGTAAAATTAATTTTAGCATTTTTAAAACATTTTCTATTACTTAATTCCAATTAAAATCATAATAGATATGATCAAGATATTATATTATACAAAAACCTCAATAATTATAATTTCAAAGCTAAAATAAAATGGTCCATTGAGTTTATGCATTATGTATTTTAATATTTATGATATGTGTGCTATAAGTGGTCAAATTATCATTTATATAAAAATTATCATTTATATCAATTATATAAATTTAACAAATTGTTTTGATTTTAATTGTACTAAAAACAGAGGGATTCATTTTTATTTTTAAATATTTCCTATTATTTGATTTTTCTTCTAGTTGAATACATGAAATAGTTAATGACTTTTGTTTTTAAAGGGAACTGAAATATAAAAATACTTAAATTGAGATAAAGGTACATAATTATCAATTTCTATTTCACTTATAATAGTAGAGTTAGTATATTATACTAGATCTCTCTTTGTGTATAGTTTTATATATATATATATATATATATATATATATATATATATATATATATACAAATATCAAGAGAGATTTTCTGGGCCATGAATACTGAAAGAAAAGCTAGCAATGTATTTTTAAAAAATTAAATTTTGTTAATATGGCAATAGATTCTTCTTCTGCAGTATTTTGAAATTATGATAGAAATCACTCTACTCCTAACACTAAAATCAGCCCATAGGAATTTTGTTAAAGTTATTACTAACTGAAATAAGACCCTGGTTTGATTTATAAGTGACAAGTTAATGACTTCTGCTGCTGTATTCTGATGAGCCAAATTTATTAGTTTCTATTTAGGTTCAGAGCAATCTTGAGGTAGACTACAGCATTCAGGTTAAATTTTTAAAGATTTTAGCAAAAGAAAACTCATAGTCATTTAAGAAGCCCACTGTGGCATTTAAGGATTTTGGCAATAAGGAGACTTTTCTTCCTATCTCAATGGTTGCTTGTAACCAAAACTCTCCCTTAGCAACCATGGAACACAGTTATTTCTTTAGGGCACTGCAACTTTGCATAGCTATGAAGACCAGTCTTTTGTCTCTGAGTCTTGCTCTATTAGGATAGCTATTTCCATCTATTTCTGTACTACTCAAGGTATGCTTTTCTAGTCTTTGTATCTTTTCTTCATACCCTTTTAACTTACATTTGTTTTGAAAATATATTTGAAATCTGGATTCAAGAAAATAAAATAGATTATCTGATTATTCTATGTATGTCACCATCATTGAAAACAATCAAATATTTTATTCTTTACATTTTAGAATCCATTTACATTTTTTCTTCAATTAATTGGGCCTAATTATAATACCTCTTCCTTCCGAGGTATTTTAATATCATGAGATGAAATTTCGGTAGCCATTTCAGATAAAGCAAAATTTCAAATGAAGACTAAAAAATATAGTTTGATTCAACTTAATTTGTGGAACGGTAGTAGGCAATCTCATAATCTGTATCTAATATCAAATAAAAAGATAATAAAATTTTATTTTATTGGCATGTAAATCATGAAGAGGGATTATCAAATCAAAAAATGCAGAAAGAATTACACAAAACATAAACATTAATTTAATAGGAAAGTGGTTAAGTGTGCAAGAATTCTCTTTTCAGAAGACTATGTTGACTAAAGTGGAGTCCCGTTTTATTCTGCAGCCTGGATTCTTTTGAGGGCAATTGCAGTAAATTACTTCTTTAATTTCTATGGAAAGTGAAAAAATGTGAGAAGCATAGCAGAACAGGTTTTTTGAAGCTTATTCATTTACTGTGACAGCTATTCCTATAAATCTAAACAAACCCATCTAATGGAGTAAATGTTCCCTCAAATAACCATGTTTTTAAAAGACTGATGGAGAGCTGGTATAGCAATCTTTCTTAGTGTCAACTTCCATTTACCACAACATTCTTTGACATTTTTCTGGAATTTTCAAATAAGTGATACACTGTCCTTTGGAACAATATATTTTCCTTAAAAAAAAGTTCAAAATAGAATCATGGTATTAGTGGAAGCTCAATCATTCAAGAATGTTGGGAGCATTGGCAATATAGGTACAATAAAATTAATCACTATTTACAACAGTTTCCTAAGCACATTTTACTTATTATTATATAAACATAATTACAGTTTTTGAAAAACTAGTAAAGAACTAAAAATATTATTTATTTCATGTAAGATACAGTCTTAAGATAGAGTTAAAATTGTATAAAACAGTAATACCTGAATTTATAAATTATTTACTTTCTACTTCTTATGTAGCTTGTATGTTAATCATATATGGAATCAATTAATTTGTTAATCCTTTAACACATTTACTGACAAAAAATGGCTGTGACATGAGAGTACAGGAATGGAAAAGCTTATAGAGAAGCGCTGGGGAGTGATGTTGGCCAAATTCTCTTGCTATATTATGTGAATGTACTAATGGAACAACAAATCCCACCATTATGTATAATAATAATGCACCAATGAAAATGTGGAAATAAAAACTCATTGTCAAATGGGGAAACACAGTTCATCTCATAACTCCTTCATCCTGATTTTTTTTAGCAATAATTTATACATGATGGCATTATAAAATACCAAGTTCATTCTTGTCTCATGGTTTTTCCATTTGCTTTTCTCTCTGCCTTCAACACTCCTGAGTGACTAGTACCTTCTAACACTCGGATCTTAGTTGATACCTATTCTTCCTGTACCCATCCATAAACCACTCTTGAGTTAATGCCTTTTATATTTTCTTTATACTATATATCCTCATATGAATTTCTGTTATACATTTACTTGTTTATGTTTTTTTAATTCATTCATATCTGTCCATAGATAATTTGTCCTTATATATTCACATTCATCTGCCAAGAAAGCAGCAATATTGAGAACGACAGGTTCTTATAGGCATCACATCTGGTCATGTTACAGAAAGAAATACATTTAGCACCAACATTTCTGATGCAAGTCATGAGAAAAAAACATGTGGTGCTAATGAAGTTGATAGAGGTAGAGTTCATGTCTTAGGATTTATAGTCAAGTAGACCCTTCACATCCCTATGAAGACACTCACACTTCCCATAAGGTGTCAACTGCATTTTGATTCATAGAGATTACAGCAATAGTGTATACATGGAGTTTGATCTGATGAATTATTCCATTGTTAAAATTGAAGTTAAAATTATTTCATGTCAAGAATTTTGGATAATTTTTCTTAAACTCAGAGGATATAAAAGCATACACATAATAGTATGAAGTGGGATAAATTAAAAGATATACATTTAAACAAAAACCAATTTTTGACAAGAACTTCATTAAAATATGTGCATATAATTTAATTTGCTGGAATTCAAAGGGTTTACCAGCATATTTTCATGGAAACTCTATTCTCAGTATTACAGTGCCATAGATGACATCAGAGTTTGTTCATGAGTCCAATGATTGATATCATAAAGTTTAAAATTAATGATGCTATTGGCACTCTACTAAATCAGAGGTCAAGTTAAGCATGTTTGCCATGACCTTAGAAATGAGAAAGAGGAGGAAACATTAACATCTATGTGCTGCAGACTACCTAAACACTTTCATTATCCAGTAAGCACAAGGAACAACCCAGCAAAATGGGTCTTATAAATCTTATATGGAAATGAGGATTGAAGAGGACAAGTATGGTTCCATTTTTCCTAGTTAAACACAAAGGGCAACACTATTGACATTAGTCAACAGGTGGGAGGGACTCTGGAGGGGTCTGCAAGTCATAATATTTCTCAGGAAGGATGTGATTTATGATGCCTCTTGATAAAGCAATCAGTGTGTTTGTTCATGTATTATGATTTTACTTCTGAGTATGTTTTGAGATATTATGTGACATTTAAATATTATTTGGTTACTAAAATGTGAAAGAGATTGTGTTATCTTTGTGATGTCCTTTAATCAGCTGAACTTGACATGTGTATAACTTAATAAATACTAGTGTGAACATACTATTAGAACAGTCTTTTATTTAACACACATAGAATGAAATGTGATACTATAAACCAGGCTATTGGGGGAACTATTAAAAAAATTGTGTGATGATGGTGGTAATATTAGGCTTCCAAAATCAAAAAAAGTGACATAGTTCATAGAACTAATAAATGTAGCAGAAAATTATAAATTTGCATCAAGAAAATACAATCTTCAAATTTCAATTATTTTGTTATTCAGAGTGTTTTTACTTTTCATTTCCATTCATATTGTGTTAAATAAACACAATATGGTTCTACTTAATGACAGTGAGAATATCATTAATTACTATAGAAGGTAATTTCAGATCTATATGAAAGATGTCACAAACCTACAAACATAGGAAATTCAGTGAGGCTAATGTACCAAAATAATTAGCTTCTTAATATCAAGAGATATCTTGATTTGACAATTTTTCTTAAATACATAATTATCAAAAAATTATTTACTCAGACCCACATAATTTTCTTCATACTAATGGTAACCATAATGTAACAGGGATACTGAAACCTATTATCATCATTAAATACAAATATTTAGTAATTTGTTTTCAAGTATACAAAGATTCTTCTCCCTGACATGGTTTCTAAATTTCTTTCTTCCCATGTCTTTGAAAGTAACTTTGATTTATTTTGTAACTGCATAATTCACATGAATTCTTCTAAGTATGATTTAGCACTGGGAATTACTTTAAAGTGGTTTGTATTGTTTTGACATTCATAATGACTTTGTCATTTTCTACTGGCTCTAACAAGATGCTAATGTATCCTTCAAAGAGATCAGGAAGAGCTGTACTGCCAATCTCTCCAGGTAGCCATTGAGAAGATCGGTGCTTTTCTGCCTATCTCTTGCCCTTCCCACTGTATGACACTGGAGGATGTAATGTTTTGGCAACTTGTGAGTCAGGATTCCTATATGTGAGTTCTGTGTGTCTGATGTCACTTATTCAATATGTGCACATAGGTCAATGTCTATAGACATGATAGTTACCTAGTTGTTAAAGATATCAAGAAACATTTGTTTTGGAATTATTTACCTCTTAAATTTATGAGTAAATACACTTTAATAGGTAAACTTAAGTGCTCAAGACATCAAATAACAATACAATCCTCTAAAACATCATGTAGACGTGTTTGTTAGTTCACAAAGGTAACAGGGGCACACATTTGACCTTCTCCTACATATCAACTCACATAATAAAAGGAATTTTAAAATAGGGTGAACCTGCACCAGAGTTAGAAATCAGTGATCCTATGCTGCCTTCTGCTTTAAAATCCTCCTATTTTTTTCTCAGAATAAGAAAAGAATTCTTAACATTATCGTTGTGACCTGCAAGACTCCACAGGATCCAACTTAGGTTTACAACTCTAGCACCCTGAGAAAATGGTGTTCCTTTGTTCATTGTTCATTGCAACTCACTGATCTCCCTCCAATTTTAGGACCTAATTATTTATCTTGCCACTTTGAGTTGGCTCATTTCTCGACTGTAGCTCAGAGTCACTTCCTCCAGGAACTTCCTTAAGTCTCAAGACAAAATCATGCTCCCCTTGATCTGGTTTCAATTTTCTTTTTCAAAAAAGTAAATCTAGTTTGAAAATTTCTGCTTTCCCTCTTTGTCTTAAATGGGAATCCACTAAAATTTATTCTTTAAAAATGTAATGATGACATGCTTCTATTAACTATTTCATCATTTAAAAAAATCAATTTTTTTAAATCTATAATCACTTAAAATAGAAACAGATTTTTCCTGTTATATGAGAGCAATAAAATTTAGGACTGAATATGTGTGTGTATGCCTGTGTGTGTATGAAAACTATTGGAATATTGACTTACAATGTGGAATTGGGAAACTAATCAGAATTAGTGGACATAAGGACAATGGAATGCCAAACAGAAAAGATCATCTAATTGTGTTGGGGGCTGTGCCATGTGGACTGTGCCGTGATGGCGTCTGGCGGTCAGCTGAGGTTGTTTTGATCACACAGGCAGTGAGGAGGTTGATTGATATAAGCACACACAGTTGGTTTGTCATTGGCCCTATTCAATAAGTCCACACACACAACGCGTGCACAGGTGTTCCCGAGTGCTCCTTCTTGGGCCTGCTCATTTTAACCTTTGCTGTGATAGGGCAGCTGGCTCCTTGCCTGATCTCAACTGGCATGGCCCTGCCCTCCGCCTCCTGGAGGGAATATAAGCAGCAGCTAGCAAAGAGAAAAGAAGCATCAGTAAGCAGAAGCAGCAGCTAGCAGAGAGAAGAAGCTAGCAGAGAAAAGCAGCAGCTAGCAGAGAAAAGAAGCAGCTAGAAGAAGTAGTGAGGCCTCAGATAGATAGCACCTAGTTCACAGGATGCGGGACCTACCTCTAAGAAGAAGCAGCAGAACTCTAAGAAGAAATAGATCTCTGAAAAGCGTAGAAACCTCTCTTTCTCTAAAACTTTCTCTATAAGCAAAGCCTATCTTTCTCTCAAAGCCTCTCTTCCTCTAAAATCAAGCAAGCTCTTTTTCCTCAATAATCTAGGGAATAAGCAAACAAGCAAGGAAGCAGCACAGGAATAGAAGTAGTTTATTTCCAGTCCACCTCCGATAAATACCTGTGCAATTGTTGCCGAGGTCAGTGACATAATTGTACTTCTTAATGTCTCTAATATGGTATACATCTGATTCCCAAGGATGCATATACACATGCATATACCACAATTACTGCCTTTATTAATAAAATTTGAGAATTGAAAACCAGATTATAATTTTTATATTTTACATCTACTTTAAGCATTATTTCAGATTTCTATATTCAGTGATAGTACATTTAGATTAATGCATTGGTTTATATTTAGATGTTTTTTTTCTATAGGTTTAAATTCTCATGTCCTAATTGTTACAACATTTGAATTATTTATTTATCTTCGATAGTTAACTAACATATGTCTTTGAATAATTTTGTTTCCTGTAAGAAAATAAAGGAGTTCTTCTATCTATACAAATTTTAGATACTTCATACTTAAATAAAATTTTGACTAAATTTTAGGTTCTCTAGTCACAAACTTTTTCTTTTAAATCACAAAAACTTCTATGTAATATTCAATTTTGTTGATTTTACTTCAACTGTCCATTTTCAATTTGTTTTTGTCATCAAATAAACACATTATACCAGGCATCATGGGTCTTGGTCTCTTTGAATTAAGTTTATCTCATACTTCACACACCTTCCATCTGCAAATGCAGGTTCTTTATAAAGGTCAAAATTATTTTCTGTGATATCTTTGTTTCATTTATTTTATTTTTTCATTTCAGTTATACATGATAGTAGAGCATATTTTGATGTATTTAAACAAACATGAATTATGTCTTATTCTAATTAGGATCCCAGACTTGTGGGTGTACACAATGGTGAGATTCACTGTGGTTTATTCACATATATGCATAGGAAAGTCATGTTTGATATATTCCACTGTCTTTTCTATTCCTATCCCCCTCCTTTCTCCTTCATTCCCATTTGTCTAATCCACTGAACTTCTATTCCCCTTCCCCTTGTTGTGTGTTAGCATCCACAAACCAGAGAGAACATTCTACCTTTGGTGTTTTGGGGATTCATTTATTTCACTTAGCATGATAGTCTCCAGATCTACCCATTTATTGGCAAATGTCAGAAAGTCATTTTTCTTAATGACTGGTTAATACTCCATTATGTATATATACCGTATTTTCTTTTCCCATTCATCTGTTGAAGGGCACCTAGCTTGGTCCCCTAGCTTAGTTATTGTGAATTGAGCTGCTATAAACATTGATGTGACTGTGTTACAGTAGTATGCTGATTTTAATACCTTTGGGTATATATGGAGGAGTGGGAAACTGAGTCTGGTGATTCCCATTCCTAATTTCTGAGCAAACTACAGACTGCTTTCCAGAGTGGTTGCAACAATTTGCAGTTCTACCAACAATGTATGAGTATACCCTTTCCCCCACATCCTCACTGACATTTCTTATTACTTGTTTTCTTGACAATTGCCCTTCTGACTAGAGTGACATAAAATCTCACTATACATGTAATTGGAATTTCTTTAATTGCTAGAGATACTGACTTTTTAAAAAAATATTTAGTGATGATTCATATTTCTTCTTTTGAGAAATGTGTGTTTATTTCCTTTGCCCATTTATTCATTGGGTTATCTCTTTTTTGGTATTAAACTTTTTAATTCTTTATATATTCTGGAAATTAATGCCCTATCTGAAGTGCAGGTGGCAAAGACTTTCTCTCATTCTGTAGACCCTCTCTTCAGGCTAGACTTTTGATTGTTGCCTCTGCTGTGAAGAAGCTCTTTTTAGTCTGATACCATACCATTCATTGACTCTTGCACTTTAGGAGTCTTGCTAAAGAAGTTAGTTCCTGAGCCCATATGTTGGAGTATTGGGCCTCTATTTTCTTCTTGTTTGTGCGTGATTTCTGGTCTAATTCCTAGGTCTTTGATCTACTTTGAGTTTTGTGCAGGGTGAGAAATGGGGGTTAAATTTCATTTTACTGTATATGGAATTTCAGTTTTCCTAGCACCATTTGTTGAAGAGGCTATCTTTTCTCAAATGTTTTTGGTGTCTTTGTCTAGTATGAGATAATGGTATTTATGTGGATTTCTCTCGTTGTCTTCTATTCTAATCCATTAGTCCTCATGCTTGTTCTGGTACCAATATTATGCTGTTTTTTTACTAGCCCTGTAGTATAATTTAAGATCTGGTATTGTGATGCCTTCTACTTTGCATTTCTCACTAAGTATTGTTTTGGTTATTCTGGGTCTCTTATGTTTTCAAATAAGTTTCATGACTGTCTTTTCTATTTCTATGTAAAACATAATTGCAATTGTAATGCAAACTGAAATAAATTTTTGTAGCACTTTTGCTAGATGCAAAAATTCTTAATAAAATCATGGCAAATTCCAATAAAAAAAAAAAACATTAAAAAGATATCACACCATAATCAAGTGGGTGTCATCCCAGGAATGCAAGGTTGGTTTACCATACAGAAATCATTAAATGCAATTCATCACATAAATAGACTTAATAAGAAGAACCCCATGTTTATCTCAACAGATGCAAAAATCCTACATAAATTCATGATGAAAATACTACAAAAACAGGAATAGAGGACTATACCTCAACATTGTAAAAGCTACATATGACAAATCCAAGACCAACATCTTTCTAAAGAGAGAAAAATGACAGCATTCCCTCTAAAAACAGGAACAAGACAGGGATGCTTGCTTTTACCAATTCTATTTAAGGTAGTCCTTGAAAACTTAGCCAGAGCAATTATGCAAAAGAAGGAAATTAAAGGCATATGAATAGGAAAACAAGAGCTCAAATATTCTGTTTGCCAACAACATGATCCTACATTTAGAAGACCCAAAAAAACTCCACCATAAAACTTCCAGAACTCATAAATTCAGCAAGTAGCAGGATACAAAATTAACACTAATAAACCAATTGCATTCCTGTACTCCAAATATGAATCAGCTGAAAGAGTAATTATGAAAACAATCCCATTCACAATAGCTTAAAAAAAAATACTTGGGAATGAGTCTTACAAAAGAAGTGAAGGACCTCTACAATAAAAACTACAGAACATGAATGAAAGAAATTGAGAAAGACTTTATAAAATGGAGAGATCTCCTATGTTCTTGGATAGAGAGAATTAGTTTTATAAAAATAGTCTGCAATTATTAAAATATTTTTAAAAATATTATCAAATATTTTCAAAATGTCACTTGCCATTTCAATCCAAACCTACTCCACATTTATGAGCAGAAAAGTGACCAAAGTGACATTAGATAAAACTATGATTTCACCTATAAACAAGATTTTCACTTTGTGGGACAGTCTTTGCCTCTAACTTTGCCATATAGAAGAATAATTCACATCAATTAAATCACAGAGCTTTTCTCAAGGTTAAATATAACTGTTTAGAGGGCTTTGTTGTGACTATATCAAGAGGTGTTCAACAAATATTAGTTTATAAATTTCTTAAAATTTTATTAATCAGTATGTTTATTTTTGTTCTGGAACATAATTACACCGAGGAGAATGACCACTATTCTTTCTTTCCATGATAGTAATTTACTTGTTGTTTTACATATTGCAGATATGATTGCCATTAACCAAATAAGAAAACCAAATATTGGGCTATTGAATAAATTCTGGGAGTAAAATTATTATAGCATGATACAATTGGAAGATAAGGAAATCCAAAAGAATGGCATACCTAAAAAAAAAATTACAGATGTAAGTTTTATTGAGGATTGGGTTTACTGAGGAAAAAATGAATTTTAGATTCATACATCAAAAAGGGAGACAAGTATAATGAACAATAAAATGGAAAAAAATGAGTGAAACTAAACTTGTGTTTGATATTAATTTTTAGATATTAACTTGATACTCATTCTATCTGGGAATATCAAAGTTATTGCATTTTTTCCTATATATTTTTGGATATGTCTTATAATAACAAACACATAGTATAATTTACTATAAGGATGTTCAAACATTACTACCAATCGTAATAATAACACTGAGATTATTGATGAATGATCATATTTTTTACAGACTTCTTACTATTTTACAATAATGTGCTATAGAGAACATGTAATGATCACTTTACCAAATACATTCTTACTGTATAAAGTAATAACTTCTTACCACGGCATCTTCTGAACTCAGGCACAAATACAATCTATGTCATATGGCACCCTTTAAGCTTTTGAAAATTTCCCATTGTCTTCAAATTCTGCTAATGGTGGTTATCATGAATTTGGAGTTACAAGGGAAATTCAATCTCAATCAAAAAAATATTCACAATTGTATGCTTCGAAGTGGATTAATATGCTTACAGTAGACTATTTCCTTATGTGCTTTCAAATATTAAGAGTAATAAATTAGAGCATTATTTATATATTTGGCTCATATATATACAAATATATATGTGTGTGTATTCTTTTATATAAGCCAGTACCAAATGACACTTTCTAAAGAAAAAAAAATTTATTAGTAAAAACATAAATATTAATTAACTGTTTTTTTCTTATCTTCCAAATATGGACCAATGAAGAATAGATATTAGTGATCCGTAATTTGTTTTTTTCTGGGGATACCAGGGATTGAACTCAGGGGCACTCTACCACCGAGCCACATCTCCAGCCCTGTTTTGTATTTTATTTGGAGACAGAGTCTCACTTAATTGCTCAGTTCCTTGCTATTGCTAAGGCTGCCTTTGAATTTGTGATCCTCCTGCCTCAGTCTCACAAGTTACTGGTATTACAGAAGTGCACCACCACGCCCAGCTAGTGACATGTTTTTACATGTACAATTTAAACTTTAGTAATATATTTTAAAATAATTATAATTTTAGTATTATTAAAATGTGTATACATTATTGTATGTTGTAACTTTAATTATATAGATGAAGTTTTCCCTTAATAACTGGTTTGAAGCACATTATTTAGTGCTAATTGACTTAAATTTTCAATATGAAATTTCTCATTTTAAGTTAATAAATCAAATTGTTATTTAATACCAGAGGAAGAAATGTTAATGTCACTTTTAGGTTACATTTAATCTGATATATTTAAATTTTAACATAGAAACCATTTGTGCATCATTATTATGAATAATATAATAAGAGCAATAATATCCTTTGCAGAAAGATTCCTGAAATTAACAAAATGTGAGGTACAAATAAACTTTTTTGTATCTCCATTGTCATTATTTATATTATATCCCAGACAATGAAAGACTCAACCTATCTTACTGGATGCTGAGTTGGGACATAAAGTACCTTACACTTTTTATGTGTCTCTTGTTATTCAAAGTTGGGTGAGGAAGGAGAAGTATCCCCTTGTTTCCCAATAGACCTACTGTTTCACCTTAGGGTTTCTCTACATTTAAACAGCAAGAATAAGAATTTGTATAGATCAAATAAGTCTTGACAAACAGAACATTTATAAAATAACACTGAAATGGAAATGCACACCAGGATACCCTGGCAACATAAAGTTCTATGCTTTGTAGATCTCACATAACCTGATTTCCTAAGGGGAGCAAAAATACTCATTTTTTGATAGATAAGGTTGGTGGGATTATGTCTGCTTCACTGAACAGTATAAAACATTTGGCAGAGCATACAAAATAACTTCAGATAGCATGGATCCCCATGCACTTCTACCCAACTCCCATAGCTGGGTTTGGAACTTCCCCCAATTTACAACATTTAAATCCTCCTGATTACTGAAGGATGCTACAAGATCTGACTTTTTCTGGGGAAGGGCAAACTGAAACATTTGGTTTTGGTATTTGAAAGAAGTGTGACCTAGACTTGTTTTCAGACTTCTATTTTGTCCTTGCAACAAAGGCTACTACTTTAAACCACAACAGGGGAGCTGTTGATAACTCTGGATGCGGATGCCTTCAGGGCACTGATAGATGCTTCATATATCTTTTCCAAATCACATTCTTGATATTTGCCCACAGGGTCTCTGGATGCATCCACTCAACTTTTCAATTTTTCTTTAAAATTTCAGCGTAGTAGTTTTTCTTCTCTCCTTCCTGAATTGGTAGCAATTATGTTTGCCACAGTAAATGTACTTATTTCTCACTACACTGACATTTTTCAAAGTGTAGGTGTCATTACACTTGCATCAGAAACATTTGTTAAAACATCCTAACTTTTCAGCTTGACCTCCAAAACAAATATAATCATAATACCTGAGGACAGCTTTAGGTAATCTGTATTTTGCACAAACACCTTGAGAAAATTTTATATAAAACAAAGATCCATATAAATTAACCCTTTCTGACAGGCTCTCCCACTTTCTGACTTTTATTTATCAAGTTTATTTCTTTTTCCTCACTTGCTAAAAATAGAGGGAATGGCAGTGTTGGAAAGAATGTAACCTGTGCATAAACTTTCTGAGAAAAGATTATATATTGCATTTGAATTTACACTATATTGGGTAACACTCTTCACTTTAAAATTTCATTTGTTCTTTGATTTGTGATTATTAAAAAAAAGAACAAGATTGTGCTTTTTATGATGAACTATTTCTAAATACAAAAAATGTGAATTAACTAGGCACCCTACTTAAGAGATTTCTATTGCTAAATTTATACCAAGAAAGAAACAAATGATAGCAAAATAGTTAATTTAGTAGAAAGTTGTCAATCATAAGACATTCGTAGACCCCAAAATTTAACTGAATTGATACGTTATTTTTCAAATGGATTCAGTTAACTGGTGAACAGCAGTTGTCATAGCACAATTAGGATGGTAATTAAATATGGGACAAAAATGGAGTTTGTTCTTTGATTTGATTTGTTCAATGACCTCATAAAGGACAAGAACAATAGGATTGTCAGCTTTATTTACTTAGGAAATACTTGAGACAGGTTTTCTTAATCAATTAATCAACAACCACTTATTGAAAGGAAGTAAAAAGATTTATTGATTTCTACTTGGTTTTGTTCCACAGGTTTAATTTTTACAGTCCAATGTTATGAAACTTGCCAAAAGCCTTGAATAGCAAGGGTGAATTCTGAATCAGAATCTGACTTTCAGCCTTGTTCTCTTTGGATCCCTTGGTCTTTCCACCAAAGTGTGGTTGAGGCTTCAGTTTCCTGTTCTGCCAGAATGTGCCTCCCATGCTGTTTCTCAT